>NW_026943819.1:29958702-29981202 GCF_035594765.1 Anolis carolinensis
TTTGTGTGTGTGGCTCCCAGCCAAGTGAACCAGCCATTCATTCTTTTTTGCCGTAGTGAATCAGAGCAGATAAGAGGGAGCTGAGTAACCCATTGATACGGCCTGTATTGATGTTCTCAGTGGCCGTTTGTGGCCGGATGGCTCATGCGCCAGGAATGTGGCCCATCGTGTTGACATTGCTCCCTGGACACTTGACCCAGAGGTTGGCTTGAGAGGGGTCAGACGCCCCACATTGCAACCCATCCCTCTTTTTAGCTGCAATCCAATGAGGAAACCCGGGGGATTTTCAACCCTGGAAATGAGGTTTATTTATTTCAACCATAAGGACATATGTGCAGATGCGTGTGTCTCTTCTAGTCATGCCTGCATCAAATATATTCCGGTCCAATTGTTGTTGTTGCGGCTGTTGCTGCTGTTGTTGTTGTTATTGTTATTAAACATTCTGTATAGTTGGATTCCTGCTTGGATGCGCAACTGGACTAGATGACCTTAAGGATTCCCATTTGGGAAGAAAGGCGGCATATAAATCCATATTTTTGTTCTGGATTCCTGTATAGCTGCAGAGATGGACTAGATGGCCTTAAGGGTCCCCATTGGAGAGGAAAGGTGGCATATAAATCCATATTTTTGCTCTGGCTTCCTGTATACTTGCAGAGATGGACTAGATGACCTTAAGGGTCCCCTTTTGCAGCGTATAAATCCATATTTTGCTCCGGATTCCTGCATAACTGCAGAGATGGACTAGATGACCTTAAGAGGCCCTTTTTGCAGCATATTAATCCATATTTTGTTCTGGATTCCTGTATACTTGCAGAGATGGAAAGCAGCATATAGATCCATAGTTTGCTCTGGATTCCTGCATAGCTGTGGAGATGGACTAGATGACCTTAAGGGTCTCCTTTTGGGAGGAAAAGCAGCATATAGATCCATAGTTTGCTCTGGATTCCTGCATGGCTGCAGAGATGGACTAGATGGCCTTAAGGGTTCCTTCCCATTCTGTGGCTCGGTGTGTCAATCTCTTTCCAGTCTGGGAAATCCGAATTTCGTGATATCAATTTATTTCATCCTATTAACTTTAAAGAGCCTGGTATTAATTTATTACATCTGCTTCGCCTATAAATATCAAGTCAGAGGAGGGGGGGGGGGGGGAAATAGCCGCACAATTTGCAAATGTTTTCGTTCTCCCGATGGTCCAAACCTTCTTTTATATAAAAGTTTCCAAGTATAAACCATCTAAATATAAACAATCGCCCTGCTTTTCATTAGGGGTGGAAAGAATCATTTTCAAATGGTCAAAAATAACTTCTTTGGTGGGAAACCCTGGTGAGAAGGAGCTCAATAAAGCAGACGTGTGACCATTTGGGATTTATTCTGTGCGCCTACACTGCAAGATTAATGCAGTTTGGGACCACTTTCACTGCCCTGGCTCAATTCAGCAGAAGCCGAGGCACAGAAGGCGAAAGACCTTGCAAAACCGCTCCTCCCATGGAGATACGGAAGCTCAAGTGGCGCCAAAGTGTGTTAGTCCCCCAGTGCGGATGCACGCTTGGATCGAATGCCCGGTTGCTGGACGTGGCTCTGTGTCGTGGTGTTATTTGCAGCGTGGACCGACCGTATTGTGCATTTTTGTTTGGGATGGAGAAGAATGCAAGGCATGGCATTCCTCGCACCCTGGATCGCAGCCAGCGCAGCCGGGAAATTAATAGCAGCGCCACTGGGTTTGGATTTAGCTCAAGGGCCGCGGAGTGTTGTTTGTTTCCTCGCGGGATTTAAGCCTTGCACACACACACACCTGTTGTGATTCCCAATGGGTTTGGACCTGGGGTCCGCTCACTCCTATTATTTAATAGGATCGTGGGATCCTAGAATTGGAAGGGATCCTCAAAGGCCATCCAGTCCAACCCCCCTCTGTCATAAAGGAAGGCACAATAAATAAATGAAATAATAATAATCATAATTTTATTATTATGATTGTTATTATTAATAATAATAATATTAATAATAATTTTTGATTGAAGTCAAAAATCTGAAACTCCTCAAAGAACAGCAGACAAAGAATCAGTACAAGAAAACCGCACTACAAACTAGAGCTGTGACAGCTGGCACCACAAAACATGGCATGGAAAGTTCCTTGACAAAATTGAAGGAAAAGCTGAGAAGGAGAAGACCTGGCTCTGGCTCACGAATGGGACCCTGAAGAAGGAGACAGAAGGCCTGATCCTTGCAGCCCAGGAGCAAGACATCAGGACAAAGGCAATTAATAATAATAATAATAATAATAATAATAATAATAATAATAATAATAATAGAAGACCTGGCTCTGGCTCACGAATGGGACCCTGAAGAAGGAGACAGAAGGCCTGATCCTTGCAGCCCAGGAGCAAGACATCAGGACAAAGGCAATTAATAATAATAATAATAATAATAATAATAATAATAATAATAATAGAAGACCTGGCTCTGGCTCACGAATGGGACCCTGAAGAAGGAGACAGAAGGCCTGATCCTGGCAGCCCAGGAGCAAGACATCAGAACAAAGGCAATTAATAATAATAATAATAATAATAATAATAATAATAATAATAATAGAAGACCTGGCTCTGGCTCACGAATGGGACCCTGAAGAAGGAGACAGAAGGCCTGATCCTTGCAGCCCAGGAGCAAGACATCAGAACAAAGGCAATTAATAATAATAATAATAATAATAATAATAATAATAATAATAATAATAGAAGACCTGGCTCTGGCTCACGAATGGGACCCTGAAGAAGGAGACAGAAGGCCTGATCCTGGCAGCCCAGGAGCAAGACATCAGGACAAAGGCCATTAATAATAATAATAATAATAATAATAATAATAATAATAATAATAGAAGACCTGGCTCTGGCTCACGAATGGGACCCTGAAGAAGGAGACAGAAGGCCTGATCCTTGCAGCCCAGGAGCAAGACATCAGAACAAAGGCAATTAATAATAATAATAATAATAATAATAATAATAATAGAAGACCTGGCTCTGGCTCACGAATGGGACCCTGAAGAAGGAAGGAGACAGAAGGCCTGATCGACTTGTGGTTTTGTGATATGAAATCCAGCATGTCTATCTTGTTTGCTGTGTCATAATAAAATAATAATAATAATGATGATAATGATGATGATGGTGGTGGTGGTCTCACGTCCCTTCCTTTGACTCCCTTGCAGGGGTGCCCGTGGCGGCGGCCGTGAGGTCCCACTTTGACACGTGTCCGGACGCCCACAGCCAGTTCTGTTTCCACGGCACTTGCAGGTTCCTGGTGCAGGAGGAGAAGCCGGCGTGCATGTGAGTCCGCACGGGGGAATTAACCCAGATCGGGGTAGCTTTGGCTGCCGGGGCCTAATGCTCGTAGAAGATCCTGAGAGTCGGATAATAATAATAATAATAATAATAATAATAATAATAATACTCCACTTTGACTGCCATGGTTCAGTGCTATGGGGTCCTGGGAGCTGAATAATAGTAGTAGTAGTAGTAGTAGTAGTAGTAGTAATAACAACCCATTTTGACTGCCATGATTCAGTGCTATGGGGTCCTGGGAGCTGAATAATAGTAGTAGTAGTAGTAGTAGTAGTAATAACAACCCATTTTGACTGCCATGGTTCAGTGCTATGGGGTCCTGGGAGCTGAATAATAGTAGTAGTAGTAGTAGTAGTAGTAGTAGTAGTAGTAGTAGTAGTAACAACCCATTTTGACTGCCATGATTCAGTGCTATGGGGTCCTGGGAGCTTAATAATAATAATGGTAATAGTAATAATAATAATAGTAATAATAATGATACTCTATTTTGACTGCCAAGTTCTGGGAGCTGCATAATAATAATAGAGATCCTGAATAATAATAATAATAATAATAATAATAATAATAATAATAATAGTTGTTGTTGTTGTTGTTATATTCCATTTTAACTGCCATGGTTCAATGCTGGAGGCTGAATAATAATAGTAGTAGTAATAGTAATAATAATAAGCTACTTTGACTACCATGGTTCAATGCAACAACAACAACAACTATTATTATTATTATTATTATTATTATTATTATTATTATTATTTTCCACTTTGATTGCCATGGTTCAATGCTGTGGGGTCCTGGGAGCTGCATAATAATAATAAATAGTATTAGCAATAATAATAATAATAATAATACTCCACTTTAACTGCCATGGTTCAATGCTATGTAGTCCTGTAAGCTTAATAATAATAATAATAATAATAATAATAATAATAATAATAATAATAATAATAATAATAATACTCTTTAACTGCCATAGTTGTTCTCGGGGGGGGGGGGGTCGTCTGCATGGAGGAATTAGCACAGATTGATACCACTTCAACTGCTCTGGCTCAATGCTATAGTTTCTCAAGATCTTGAGCCCCTCTCCAAACTACAAGTCCCTGGACTCCATTGGGATGAGCCATGGCTGTTTAAAGTGGGGTCAAACCACATTCATTCAAAAATAGTTTTGGAACAATTGCATTCAATGGACACAGGAGGAGAGGCATGCACGGAGTGCTTTTGTGCATACCAATGCACGTGCATCTACATTGTACAATTAAAGTGCTTCCAAACAGCATTAGAGGTGCATCTAATGGTATAAAGTACTGCCAAACCACATCTACATTATGTAATTAAAGTGGTTCCAAACTGCACTAGTGGTGCATCTACATTATAGTGACTTGCAATGGTTCGGTGCCGTCTCGTTCTTGCAAAACGACAACTCCCGGGATCCAATGGCAGATGAAGTGGGGTTCAAACTGCATTAAGAACGCGTCTACACGGTTGTAAGGAACACACACCCCTTGCCCCCACTTGGGAGTTGTTGTTTGCAATTTTGGGCAGAGATGCATCAAGCCCATGCTCGGCTGCAAGTCACGCCATGCGCTTTCTCTCACTGCGACGGGCTTTCCTTCTTCCCAGTTTGACCTGTGGCTTCTCCTTTCCCTTCCCAGTTGCCCCACTGGTTATGTTGGGACGCGGTGCGAGCACGCCGACCTGCTGGCGGTGGTGGCCGCCAACCACACGAAGCAGACCATCACGGCGCTGGCCGTGGTCTCCGTGGTCGCATGCGCCATGCTCATTACGGTCTGCGTCCTCATACAGTAAGTGCGCCTGGATCTCAGTTCCATGTTTACAAGGGTCTTATCTTACTGGGCTATATTATAGTAATCATATTGTATTCATTAAATCATATCATATTACTAACATTGTATTATTTATATTAGATTATACTATATTACGTTGTTTTATTTCGGTGGGTCAAAGAACTTGTTTTGCCTGGATTCTGGAATATTACTGATATCATATTATATTACAGTAGAGTCTCACTTATCCAACATAAACGGGCCGACAGAACATTGGATAAGTGTAAATGTTGGATAATAAGGAGGGATTAAGAAAAAGCCTATTAAACATCAAATTAGGTTATGATTTTACAAATTAACATCATGTTTAACAACAAATTTGACAGAAAAAGCAGTTCAATACATGGAAATACTATGTAGTAATTACTGTATTTGCGAATTTAGCACCAAAACATTGCAATGTATAGAAAACATTGACTACAAAAACATTGACTACTTAAAGGCAGACTGTGTTGGATAATACAGAACGTTGGATAAGTGAAGGTTGGATAAGCAAGACTCTAGTAATTTGACATTTAATAGGCTTTTCCTTAATGCCTCCTTGTTATCCAACGTTTTCACTTATCCAACATTGTGCCGGCCCGTTTATGTTGGCTAAGTGAGACTCTACTGTATGATGTATCATTCAAAATCAAAACAAAATATACAAGCATTAAAATAGAATTAAACATTGACACCGTGAAGAATAACCAAACAACCAATAATCATTCAGCCAAAGACAAACAAAGCCCGGTGGGTCTCCAGGACTGAGAGCAGAGATCCAAATTATATCTGTAAGACTTGAAAGAGTTTTCCTTGGCAAAGCTTTGCCTATGCTTGCTCTTGCCGTCTTCTGGGGCTGAGAGAGTGTGACTCTCCCTGCAGTTTCTTCCATTGGTGGCCAAAATACAACTCTTACGTTCAATGTCAACAATACAATAATAAACCAAAATCAATAAAAATTTGCCTCACTCTCCTGCTAAGGGGCCATGCCTTGTTGTTTTGAATGTGTCTCCAAAATTGCCTTGTCCTTTTGTTTGTTTTGCAGTTGCTGCAAAATCCGGAAACATTGCAGCGGGTGCCGGACGGCCGTCTGCCGGCAAGAAAAGCCCAACGGACTCCTGAAGGGAGGCTCATCCTGCTGTCACTCGGAAACAGGTAGGAAAACGGGAAAATTGGATGAAAATCTTCCACAGGTGGTACATTACACCAAAAATGCTAGGGAAAATGTCTAAAGGGACTATCTTCCGCCCTTCTTTCTCACCCCGAAGGGGACTCAGGGCGGATCACATTGTACACATATAAGGCAAACATTCAGTGCCTTCAATGACATGGATTTCTTTCCTTTTTCCCAGTTGTCTGACAGACAGAGGCCCGTCCTGCCGAGATTCATCTCACCGTTCGGAGAGAACGCCGCTCATCTCACCAAACGCCGTCCGTATTCCAAAGACTTTAATGTGGATTAATATTTATATTATTGTGGATTATATTATATGATTTCGAAAAGGAGTCTCCCGGGGATTTGCATCGTAATGTCGGCAAAGCGGACTCCACTCCGAGGCTCTTTGGGGAAAAGCAACAGGAAACGACAGGAAACGAGGCCGAAAGCTTAAAATTTACGCCTCTCCAAAGAACGAATGCACTTTGACGTGGAGCATGGACACATCGCTTTGGGGTTGGTCCTCTTTCGTGAGAATATTTTGGAGACGGGACTTTGGACTCAAAAAACGGAGATCCTCCCACAAAAGAGATCGACTTTGGATGTCCGTCAGCATTCTTGCAAAGCAACGGAAAGCAACCTTGCAGATCTTCAGATCATTTCCAAAATACGGACACTTTTGTATATTTCGGTCACTTGTTTTTGGAGATCGACAAGCTCAAATGCAATGGCGTTTGGGATTCCGATGGAAGAAAAACAAGTCAAGGATCGGATCGTTTCCAAAATGGGGACACTTTTGTATATTTCGGTCTCTTGTTTTTGGAGATCGACAACCTCAAATGTGATGCCGTTTGGGATTTCGATGGAAGAAAACGGAGTCAAGGATCGGATCGTTTCCAAAATACGGACACTTTTGTATATTTCGGTCGCTTGCTTTTGGAGATCGACAACCCTAAATGCCATGCCGTTTGGGATTCCTTTGGAAGCAAAAAGACTCCTTTTCCTTGACTCCGGATGCGGAAAGGCTGCCAAGGCTGCGGAAACGTTAGACGGAAAAGATATCGAACCGTTCCGTTTGTTATTCCTCCCAAAGTTCTCCAAGGTGATAAGGAAATCCTCCTTAATCCCGGTCCTTAAATCCGAATGGCACGCCTGGGATTTCTGGGCTTTGTGTTTCTCTTGGTACCACCATCCTCTCTTATCCCGGTGGATTCTTTGCTTTGCTCCTCCTTTTAGTTTTAAAGCCTGGGCTGGATTCACCGCTCGTCCATGCGCTTTCCATGCGCTTTAAATAGGAAAGGAATCGGATGGAGAGAGGAGGCCATAAGCAGATGTTTGGATGGAAAAACCCCATCCACTCTTTTTCAAATTGGCAGAACAATTAATTTAATTCTCTCCCTCCCTCTCTATTTATATCAAGGTGTCCAGATGGAAATTTCTTCTGTTTGCATACTTTTCCCAATGCAAAAACCACCCTTTGGGGCAAGTTCTCTTAATTAAAAACCCATTGTTTTGGGGGTTTTTATTGCACCCAAACCTGGTGCAAATTAAGAGAAATAATATTAAGGACCCATTGTTTTGAGGATTTTTATTGCACCCAAACCTAATGCAAATTAAGAGAAAGAATATTAAGGACCCATTGTTTTGAGGGTTTTTATTGCTCCCAAACCTAATGCAAATTAAGAGAAATAATATTAAGGACCCATTATTTTGAGGATTTTGATTGCACCCAAACCTGGTGCAAATTAAGAGAAATAATATTAAGGACATGGTCAGTTTGGCTTCTTGCTTCGTTTCTAATTCCTGCTTTAATTAGACTTTTGTTTGAAACTGAAGTTTACTTTTGAGTCTCAGCTCTCTTCTTGCACGGTCCTCCTTGGTGTGTTTTGACTGCAAAGCCCATCATCCCCAGTAATGCCTGGACTTCTTGATGGGAGATTATAGGAGTTGGAGTCTTGGAGGAAAGAGGAGAAATCCCAGATCCCATTTCCAGGGAATCGTACAGGAAAAATGTGATTTTTTTTTTTTGGAGAAAACTATAAAGTTGGAGCAAAGCAATGTTGGAAACATCCTCTCTATTTTCTGCAAAATGCCCTGTCAATTTAGTACGGATTTTTTAACGTTCGGTCCGAAGACAACTTCACTCCTTTTTAAAAACAATAGCAAAATTATGGCACTCGTTTTGCTTGCTTTTAACACAATTTTTGCACCTTTCACTGCTGTTTAAAATAGTTTTCCAAACTTTCCGTCATTTTGACCGTGATCCACAAAACGGGGCCGAAAACGGACCTGTTCGACTTCTGAAATGATCGATGTAGATTTATTTTCACTCCAAAAGTAGAGTTTTTGCAGGTTTCCAGGTTGGACTTGGCTCGGTTTCGGGATCGAAAACACTTTTTCCTTCCAGTTTTCCCAACTGAAGTTTATTTCCAGTCCAAGCGACACGCTTCGTTCTCCCAATCCTGTATATCTTGTTGCACTGAACGTTCATATTTAATGTTTTTAATTTATTGCGTGGTTAAATTAATTGGATTCCTGTACAAACATTTCCCCGACTGGCCCTCATCTCCTTACCTTTTCATGCCGACCTTAAGAGCTATTTAAATGAGTGAAATACACTTTTTCGTAATACTTTTCAATATGTTTGCTTTTTAAAGGGGAGGGGGTAAAAGGATCTAAATATTAAATATATTAACCTTTCCGTACAATGTTTAGTGTTTGGTTCAGTATTATCTAGCAACCCTTCCTTGGAGTCGATGCTTCTGTTGCAACAACAACAACAACATCGTATTATGATTATTATTATTATGATTATTATTATTTCTTATCTACACCTCCCCAAGGATTGAGGTGAGGTTCATCCTAAAATTACAATAGCTCAAAGCAATAAAGCCATATAATATAATATAATATAATATAATATAATATAATATAATATAATATAATATAATAGGTTCAGCATTATCTAGCAGCCCTTCCTTGGAGTCGATGCTTCTGTTGCAGCAGCAACAACAGCAGCAACAACAACAACATTGTATTATTACGATTCCGATTATTATTATTATAAGTATGACACAGCAAACAAGATAGATATGCTGGATTTATTATTATTATTATTATTATTATTATTATTATTATTATTATTATTATTATGACACAGCAAACAAGATAGATATGCTGATTTTGTGATACGAAATCCAGCATATCTATTATTAATATCATTATTATTATTATTATTATTTTGTATGACACAGCAAACAAGATAGATATGCTGGATTTCGTATCACAAAACCACAAGTTGAACACTTCCCAAGTGTCTAGGACTGTGTGATGTATTATTATTATTATTATTATTATTATTATTATTATTACAGTATTACTTTATTATGACACAGCAAACAAGATAGATACGCTGGATTTCATATCACAAGTCAAACACTTCCCAAGTGTCTTGGACTGTGTGATGTATTTTCGGATGATGCGTGCAGATCCCAGTCGGGTGGCCTTTTGCAGTTGGAAGATCATGATTTTGCCAATGTCTATTGTTTCCAAATGCCGGCTGAGATCTTTTGGCACGGCACCCAGTGTGCCCATCACCACCGGGACCACCTGCACTGGTTTCTGCCAGAGTCTTTGAAGTTCAGTCTTGAGGTCCTGAGAGCGGCTGAGTTTTTCCTGTTGTTTTTCGTCAATGCGACTGTCACCTGGGATGGCGACATCAATGATCCAAACCTTTTTCTTTTCCACAACTGTGATGTCTGGTGTGTTGTGTTCCAGAACTTTGTCAGTCTGGATTCGGAAGTCCCACAGTATCTTTGCGTGCTCATTTTCCAAGACTTTTGCAGGTTTGTGATCCCACCAGTTATTATTATTATTATGATTATGATTATTATTGGGCATGATAGTACGACCCCAGTGTCCAAGGGGTCCTGAAGTCCTAGGTGACCACGGGGAATATCACACCCTCCTGAAATGTGAGTATGTGGGTCACCAAGCCCATTGGAGGCCCCATTTCCATGCTTCGATGCTTCCAATATCCGATCCCAAAGCTTGCTGACCCATATTTTGCAGGTCAGTGCATTTCATGGGGAAATCAATGACCCTTTGGCGACGGCTGAAGTGGGTTGCATGGCTTGTTCTCTCACTTTGAGACGTGGGCTTTTCTGTATAAGTCAGTGGTTCCCAACCACTCTCCAACATTAGTACCAAAAGGGTTACGAATCACTTTTTGGTCAGCTTTAGATTCGGTTTGGTGCTTTGGGGTGCTGATTCAGAAAACTGCCTTGGATAGACAACATCAGCTCTAGTTTCTGAGACAGAACTTATGCCACCCAGTAATAGCCATCTGCTTGCCCACATAAAACCATATTTACCGTATATACTCGAGTATAAGCCAACCCGAATATAAGCCGAGGCACCTAATTTTAGCACATGACTGCATGGAGCGCCATTACCTTCCCACCGGAGAGGTACCTATTGATCTACTCACATTGGCATGTTTTCGAACTGCTAGGTTGGCAGGAGCTGGAGCTAACACTCCTGCCAACCTATATTGATAATGCCCATTCACTCTCCAGTGCACACACATCCAAAGTGGAGTCACCCCGCATTCATTCTCCAGTGTAGACACATCCAAAGTGGAGTCACACAGCATTCATTCTCCAGTGCACACACATCCAAAGTGGAGTCACCCTGCATTCATTCTCCAGTGTAGACACATCCAAAGTGGAGTCACACAGCATTCATTTTTCAGTGTAGATGCAACCAAAGTGGAGTCACTCTGCATTCATTCTCCAGTGTAGACTCATCCAAAGTGGAGTCACACCACATTCATTCTCCAGTGTAGACACACCCAAAGTGGAGTCACTCTGCATTCATTCTCCGGTGTAGACACACCCATAGTGGAGTCACACCACATTCATTCTCCAGTGTAGACACACCCAAAGTGGAGTCACCCCGCATTCATTCTCCGGTGTAGACACACCCAAAGTGGAGTCACACCACATTCATTCTCCAGTGTAGACTCAATAAAAGTGGAGTCACTCTGCATTCATTCTCCAGTGCAGTTGAACCCAAAGTGGAGTCACACCACATTCATTCTCCAGTGTAGACACACCCAAAGTGGAGTCACCCTGCATTCATTCTCCAGTGTAGACACATCCAAAGTGGAGTCACACAGCATTCATTTTTCAGTGTAGATGCAACCAAAGTGGAGTCACACCACATTCATTCTCTGGTGTAGACACACCCAAAGTGGAGTCACACCACATTCATTCTCCAGTGTAGACTCAATAAAAGTGGAGTCGCTCTGCATTCATTCTCCAGTGCAGTTGAACCCAAAGTGGAGTCACACCACATTCATTCTCCAGTGTAGACACACCCAAAGTGGAGTCACTCTGTATTCATTCTCCAGTGTAGACTCATCCAAAGTGGAGTCACACCACATTCATTCTCCAGTGTAGACACACCCAAAGTGGAGTCACTCTGTATTCATTCTCCAGTGTAGACTCATCCAAAGTGGAGTCACTCTGCATTCATTCTCCAGTGTAGACTCATCCAAAGTGGAGTCACACCACATTCATTCTTCAGTGTAGACTCATCCAAAGTGGAGTCACACCACATTCATTCTCCAGTGCAGTTGCACCCAAAGTGGAGTCACACCACATTCATTTTTCAGTGTAGACGTATATACATTCATTCTTCAGTGTAGCAAGAGGAGGCACCAGGCCCATGAAATGCAACGTTCAGAGGGGTCTCTCCCTGACCACGATGTCCTATTGACGTGGGAAAGTAGGGCAAAGATGGAAGGGGGGATCCGTCCTCGATTTCGAAATGACCTCTTTGGAGGGATCACCGCGGGGGATCCCGGCAACAGCTGCTCAAATTTGGATCTTTTTGCAAAGGCACGAAACCACTGCAGAGACAGTGTCTTTGCAATGGCATCCTATGCAAGCCATATAATAATTGCTCTCTGGGAATATTTGTGGGTCAGGAAAAGGCAACGCCGGCTACCAAATGCTAAGCCGGTTTAAGACCCAAATCTGGGGCGTCTGGAAGAATTAATCCGGACTAAAAGTGGGAATTTGCAGGAGGGACATCCCCATAGGAGTAGCTGGTGCCATTAAAAGCAAAACAGTTTGCCATTTGCCAGGTCAGTTGGCAACCTGATTCTCTTGCATGGAGTGATGGAATTTGGCAACCCTTGGGTCAGTGCAATGGGACCTTGGGAGTTATAGTTTCTCTAAGTCTCTTGCCTTTCAACACACTATAGATCCCATGAGGCAGGACAAGGAGGAAGGACCGACTGACAATGTTGTCAGTCCTCACCTACTTATTTATTTATTATTTATTACAATATTTATATCCCGCCCTTCTCACCCAATAGGGGACTCAGGGCGGATTAAAATAAAACACACATATAAAATTATACAATACATTGTGAATCAATTAAAACCTTATTAAATTACATCAGACATTCATAAAAACACTTATGAAAAGTGTTGCATCTCATTGCCCTCTTCTGCAGAAGAAAAGGAATATTTTCCTACATTTTGCCCAAAGTGTTGCAAAGGAAATAATTCAGTAAAGAAATAGCCGCGGTTTTCAGGATTGTTGTTGTTGTTACTATTATGATTATTCTTGCACACACAAACAAGTATTTTCTGATCTCCCTTTTTGTTAGTTTTGTTATTGCATCGTGAAAATGGCCAGGTGACTTTGGACTCCAAATATCAGGGATCTTGATCAAATGAGTGATCCATGAGTGAGATGTAATTGATGTCGTCCTTCCAAACCGACAACCCAGTTTGTTTGTTTGTTTGTTGTTGTTGTTGTTGCCAAGGGCAAAATGGCAACTTGGAGCAAAGGTGAGATCGGAGTGTGCCACTTTCCCAAAGACACTGTCAAAGGGCGCAATTAATTGCAGCAGATTGACCGTTGCACAAGCGCATACACACTTGTTAATATTAACCGCAGAGGCTTTGCTTTGGAGGAAAGAGCAGGAGACAACTTTGCCATTTGACAAATTTGCATCATCGCCTTACAAACGGGAAGGCGCTCAATGCAGCCAAAGTGCGCAACGGTTGCTTTGGAGAATCATTAACCCACGTTAACGAACCTTGCATTCGAATTGCTCCGGAAGATTTTGAAAAAAAAGTCTCCAAACAGTGCAGTCTTTGCCAATAATGTTGCACATTGAATGTATGTGTATCTAATTGTGGATTTATGTTTAGATAACTCTAGGCTGAATCCTATTAGGCATCACATTGTATATATTTTTAGTGTTTTGAGCATTGAGTCCCTTGCAGAGAGAAAAGGCAACATACCCATACAACAACAACAACAACATTTGTTCTTGTTTAGTATTTGGAGGTTTCTTGGGCATCCTGAAAATTAAATGTTGCCAAAAAAGACAAATGGCTACAAAATTCAGGCACCAAAAATTTGCAGAATTCAGGTGCCAAAATGTATCGAAAATTTGGGAACCAAAACATCTCCAAAATTTGTGTACCAAAACGTCTCCAAAATTCAGGCACCAAAACGTTTCCAAAATTCAGGCCAAAAGACTCCAAAATTCAGGCACCAAAATGTCTCCAAAATTCAGGCACCAAAGTCTCCAAAATTCAGGCACCAAAATGTCTCCAAAATTCAGGCACCAAAGTCTCCAAAATTCGGGCACCAAAATGTCTCCAAAATTCAGGCACCAAAGTCTCCAAAATTCAGGCACCAAAATGTCCCAAAAATTCAGGCACCAAAGTCTCCAAAATTCAGGCACCAAAGTCTCCAAAATTCAGGCACCAAAGTCTCCAAAATTCAGGCACCAAAATGTCTCAAAAATTCAGGCACCAAAGTCTCCAAAATTCAGGCACCAAAACATCTCCAAAATTCAGGCACCAAAGTCTCCAAAATTCGGACACCAAAACGTCTCCAAAATTCGGGCATCAAAATGTCTCCAAAATTCGGACACCAAAATGTCTCCAAAATTCAGGCACCAAAACATCTCCCGGATAATAATGAATTTTCCTTCCTGAATTTTCCTTCTCTCGCGTCTCTCGGCCCCGTTCTTAACTGTGACTTGCTTGCAAGTCAGATGTTTGCAACTTGGGGACTGCTTGTAAATAAATACAGTAGAGTCTCACTTATCCAAGCTTCTGGATTATCCAAGCCAGTTTTGTAGTCAATGTTTTCAATATATCATGATATTTTGGTGCTAAATTCATAAATACAGTAATTACAACATAACATTACTGCGTATTGAACTACTTTTTCTGCCAAATTTGTTGTCTAACATGATGTTTTGGTGCTTAACTTGTAAAATCATAACCTAATTTGATGTTTAATAGGCTTTTCCTTAATGCCTCCTTATTGTCCAAGATATTCGCTTATCCAAGCTTCTGCCGGCCCGTTTAGCTTGGATAAGTGAGACTCTACCGTAGGTAAGTACATGATGCAAAAGGGAAAGAGTGGCCAAAGCACTTTTTGCGCTCATTGCACCACATCCAACACTGCAGCCCATTGGCACTGATGTCAAGGTCTCGGCCGGTGCATGGAGCCCACGGTGCCCTGATGTTGGCACGCGTGTGCATGTGAGCCGTACAGGGCTCAGGCGGACACAATTCCCCGGAAGCAGATGACGGGCGCAGGTAAGCCTTTGGCCCCTTAATGCGCCCGCATTGTCTCCCGGATCCCTGGCTCAGAGCTGGACAAACCCTGGCTGAGCTCATCCGCTTAGGAGGGACACACCATCTGTCACAGCAAAGGAGCCAAAGGCCGGGCCTGGAGGTGGAAGGGACCCCCAAAGGCCATCCAGCCCGACCCCTTCTGCCGTCGAGGAGGACACCATCCAAGCCATCCCCACAGATGGCCACCCAACCATATGATAGATTCACTCCCAGAGTTTCTCAAGTCGCTCCTGGCACGAAAAAATCCTAGACTTAGAAGGGACCCCAAAGGACACCATCCAAGCCCTCTTCACAGATGGCCACCCAAATATATGATTGATTGAGAGATAGATAGATAGATAGATAGATAGATAGATAGATAGATAGATAGAAAGATAGATTCAATCCTACAACTGAAAAGCCATCCAGTCCAAAGCCCTTCATTCTGCCATTAAGGAAGACACCATCCAAGCCCTCCTGACAGATGACCATCCAGCTATGGATATAATTCAGAGATAGAAAGAGATTCAGTCCTAGAGTTGGAAGGGGTCTCTAAAGACCATCCAGTCCAGCCCCCTTCTGCCATTAAGAAAGACACCATCCAAGCCATCCCCACAGATGGCCACCCAGCCATATGATAGATTCACTCCCAGAGTTTCTCAAGTCACTCCTGGCACGAAAAAATCCTAGACTTAGAAGGGACCCCCAAAGGACACCATCCAAGCCCTCTTCACAGATGGCCATCCAAATATATGATTGATTGAGAGATAGATAGATAGATAGATAGATAGATAGATAGTTAGATAGATAGATTCAATCCTACAGCTGAAAGGCCATCCAGTCCAAAGCCCTTCATTCTGCCACTAAGGAAGACACCATCCAAGCCCTCCTGAGAGATGACCATCCAGCCATGGATATGATTCAGAGATAGAGAGAGATTCAGTCCTAGAGTTGGAAGGGGTCTCTAAAGACCATCCAGTCCAACCCCCTTCTGCCATTAAGAAAGACACCATCCAAGCCATCCCGACAGATGGCCACCCAGCCATATGATAGATTCAATCCCAGAGTTTCTCAAGTCGCTCCTGGCACGAAAAAATCCTAGACTTAGAAGGGACCCCAAAGGACACCATCCAAGCCCTCTTCACAGATGGCCACCCAAATATATGATTGATTGAGAGATAGATAGATAGATAGATAGATAGATAGATAGATAGATAGATAGATAGATAGAAAGATAGATAGAAAGATAGATTCAATCCTACAGCTGAAAGGCCATCCAGTCCAAAGCCCTTCATTCTGCCACTAAGGAAGACACCATTCAAACCCTCCCGACAGATGGCCATCCAGCCATGGATATGATTCAGAGATAGAGAGAGATTCAGTCCTAGAGTTGGAAGGGGTCTCTAAAGACCATCCAGTCCAGCCCCCTTCTGCCATTAAGAAAGACACCATCCAAGCCCTCCCGACAGATGGCCATCCAGGGGTGAGGAAAGAGGCTGCCTTGTGAAGCCGGTTGTGAAGCCGCCTCCCGGGAGTGAGAAGGACGGGATGCAAATGTACGAAATAATAAATTCTATGGATCGATGCAGTTTGAAAGGCCACCCAGTTGAACCCCATTCTTCCAGGAGGAAGGCACAATCTAAGCCCTCCCGACAGATGGCCAGCCAGCCTCTGCTTAAAGACTTCCAGCATTTTGGAATGCCTGCCTTAGCCTCTACGGAGTGCTGGGACTTGTAGTTTTGCATGGAGCCACAGCCCAGCATTCAAACCATTAGAAACCAGTCTAGCTTTTTGAGGCCACTGAACGTATCTCCTGGTCTTTAAATAAAGGGCTTTTCCGCTAATTTCCCAATGGGAACAAACCAGGACTTAAAATTTAAAATCTGAATGGCTTTTAATTGTTTTCCTGGAGCTTAACTTGATTCCAAAGTTCTGTGTCTCTGTTTCTTCTCGTTGTCGTTGTCGCATCTGACCTCTCTGGGTGGAAATAAAGCCGAAATGGCTATTTCTCCAGAAATGGTCCAAACCACTGAATCAGAGGAAATATTTTCCACCATCAAACCGTAAACATGTTTGTTTTCATTGCTTGTTTTTTTGGAAACCAGGCCAATGTGTTGATTAGTTTCCGCCTCCTTTTCACATTTCTAAAAACAAGCCCATGCTTCCCTTGCTGCGCAAACCCTGGGAGTTGTAGTTTCTTGCGGCTCCCATGACATTGAGTTCTATGGAGATCTCGACCCGCATTGATTTCCCGACAAAGAGCCTCCGCCTGCCTCTCTTTTTCGATAAAAGAAGCTTCTTGAACTTGGTTTTGGACGAAAGTCAAGGAGGAAAAGATCTATAAATCGGCCTCTTCGGGGCTTCCGTTTCAGACCTTTTAACTGGATTCTAGTAGAGAGATAATAAAATAATAAAATATAATAAAATATAAATGGGATGGAAGCGGATGCCAGGCTTCCAGTTAACACCCAGACGTGATAAAATCATGTCTGAAAAAGAGAAACAATTATTTCATTAAGTATATGTGTATATATACTATGTGTATGTGTGTGTGTGTGTATATATATATATATACACACACACATACAGTAGAGTCCCACTTATCCAACATTCTGGATTATCTAACGCATTTTTGTGGTCAATGTTTTCAATATATCATGATATTTTGGTGCTACATTCGTAAATACAGTAATTATTACATAGCATTACTGCGTATTGAACTACTTTTTCTGTCCAATTTGTTGTCTAACATGATGTTTTGGTGCTTCATTTGTAAAATCATAACCTAATCTGATGTTTAATAGGCTTTTCCTTAATCCCTCCTTATTATCCAACATATTCGCTTATCCAACGTTCTGTCCGCCCGTTTACGTTGGATAAGTGAGACTCTACTGTGTGTATATATATATATATATATATATATATATATATATATATATATATGACCCAAAATGCAGACTGTGCAAGGAAGCTGACGAAACCATTGATCACATCCTCAGCTGCTGTAAGAAAATCGCACAGACAGACTACAAACAGAGGCACAACTATGTGGCCCAAATGATTCATTGGAACGTATGCCAGTGCAGGTGGTCCCAGTAGTGATGGGCACACTGGGTGCCGCGCCAAAAGATCTCAGCCGGCATTCGGAATCAATAGACATTGACAAAATCATGATCTGCCAACTGCAAAAGGCCACCCTACTGGGATCTGCATGCATCATCTGAAAATACATCACACAGTCCTAGACACTTGGGAAGTGCTCGACTTGTGATACGAAATCCAGCATATCTATCTTGTTTGCTGTGTCATAATAATAATAATAATAATAATAATAATAATAATAATAATAATAATAATAATATAATGATGCATCACACAGTCCTAGACACTTGGGAAGTGTTTACTTGTGATTTTGTGATACGAAATCCAGCATGTCTATCTAGTTTGCTGTGTCATACAATAAAATAATAATAATAATAATAATAATAATAATAATAATAATAATAATAATAATACATCACACAGTCCGAGACGCTTGGGAAGTGTTCGACTTGTGATTTTGTGATACTAAATCCAGCATATCTATCTAGTTTGCTGTGTCATACAATAATAATAATAATAATAATAATAATAATAATAATAATACATCACACAGTCCTAGACACTTGGGAAGTGTTTACTTGTGATTTTGTGATACGAAATCCAGCATGTCTATCTTGTTTGCTGTGTCATACAATAATAATAATAATAATAATAATAATAATAATAATAATAATAATAATAATAATACATCACACAGTCCGAGACGCTTGGGAAGTGTTCGACTTGTGATTTTGTGATACGAAATCCAGCATAGACATCTTGCTTGCTGTGTCATAATAATAATAATAATAATAATAATAATAATAATAATAATTAATAATTTCAGTGGGGCAGTGTAGAGCACCTGGCCTGATAAAACCCATGTGTTGTGTGCAATTAATGTGTGGGTTCCTGTGCAATGCATGGATTCCCATGTTGTGATGGACAGCGGCCATGACGGATGGAAGGAGAGCCGTGAAAACTGGAAGCAGAACAAAGCGAGCGGCCAAACTTGCAGAAAGATTGACAGGGGAGGAGTGCCGCGTTTGGCGACTAGTCTTTAGAGCGAGCCTGGCCTAATTTAAGGGCCGTGAAGTCACCCCGTGGGCATCTTGCAAATGTGCTCCCTGCATATCTGTCCTTAATGGCCGGACCTTAAAAGGCAAGGGCTTGGAAGGCTTCCATCTGCAGCCTGTACAATATTTATCTCCATCCCTTCAGGAGTCATTGTGCATTCGTAGCCCTTCAAGATATAAAAAGGTAAAGGTTTCCCCTGACGTTAAGTCCACTCGTGTCCGACTCTGGGGGTTGGTGCTCATCTCCATTTCTAAGTTCAAGAGCCGGCGTTGTCCGTAGAGGTCACCAAAGTCATGTGGCCACTGGCATGACTGCATGGAGTGCCATTACCTTATAATAATAATAATAACTTTAAAAAAAAAATCAGTACAAGAAAACCGCACTACAAACTAGAGCTAACAGCTGGCACAACAAAACATTGTATGGCTGGCATCCAACCTCTGCATAACAATAATAATAATAATAATAATAATAATAATAATAATAATAATAATAATAATAGAAGACCTGGCTCTGGCTCATGAATGGGACCCTGAAGAAGGAGACAGAAGGCCTGATCCTTGCAGCCCAGGAGCAAGACATCAGGACAAAGGCCATTAATAATAATAATAATAATAATAATAATAATAATAATAATAGAAGACCTGGCTCTGGCTCACGAATGGGACCCTGAAGAAGGAGACAGAAGGCCTGATCCTTGCAGCCCAGGAGCAAGACATCAGGACAAAGGCCATTAATAATAATAATAATAATAATAATAATAATAATAATAATAATAATAATAACAAGGAGAAGACCTGGCTCTGGCTCACGAATGGGACCCTGAAGAAGGAGACAGAAGGCCTGATCCTTGCAGCCCAGGAGCAAGCCTTCAGGACAAAGGCCATTAATAATAATAATAATAATAATAATAATAATAATAATAATAATAATAACAAGGAGAAGACCTGGCTCTGGCTCACGAATGGGACCCTGAAGAAGGAGACAGAAGGCCTGATCCTTGCAGCCCAGGAGCAAGACATCAGGACAAAGGCCATTAATAATAATAATAATAATAATAATAATAATAGAAGACCTGGCTCTGGCTCACGAATGGGACCCTGAAGAAGGAGACAGAAGGCCTGATCCTTGCAGCCCAGGAGCAAGACATCAGGACAAAGGCCATTAATAATAATAATAATAATAATAATAATAATAATAATAATAATAATAGAAGACCTGGCTCTGGCTCACGAATGGGACCCTGAAGAAGGAGACAGAAGGCCTGATCCTTGCAGCCCAGGAGCAAGACATCAGGACAAAGGCCATTAATAATAATAATAATAATAATAATAATAATAGAAGACCTGGCTCTGGCTCACGAATGGGACCCTGAAGAAGGAGACAGAAGGCCTGATCCTTGCAGCCCAGGAGCAAGACATCAGGACAAAGGCCATTAATAATAATAATAATAATAATAATAATAATAATAATAATAATAATAGAAGACCTGGCTCTGGCTCACGAATGGGACCCTGAAGAAGGAGACAGAAGGCCTGATCCTTGCAGCCCAGGAGCAAGCCTTCAGGACAAAGGCCATTAATAATAATAATAATAATAATAATAATAATAATAATAATAATAACAAGGAGAAGACCTGGCTCTGGCTCACGAATGGGACCCTGAAGAAGGAGACAGAAGGCCTGATCCTTGCAGCCCAGGAGCAAGACATCAGGACAAAGGCCATTAATAATAATAATAATAATAATAATAATAATAATAATAACAAGGAGAAGACCTGGCTCTGGCTCACGAATGGGACCCTGAAGAAGGAGACAGAAGGCCTGATCCTTGCAGCCCAGGAGCAAGACATCAGGACAAAGGCCATTAATAATAATAATAATAATAATAATAATAATAATAGAAGACCTGGCTCTGGCTCACGAATGGGACCCTGAAGAAGGAGACAGAAGGCCTGATCCTTGCAGCCCAGGAGCAAGACATCCGGACAAAGGCAATTAATAATAATAATAATAATAATAATAATAATAATAATAATAATAATAGAAGACCTGGCTCTGGCTCACGAATGGGACCCTGAAGAAGGAAACAGAAGGCCTGATCCTTGCAGCCCAGGAGCAATACATCAGGACAAAGGCAATTAATAATAATAATAATAATAATAATAATAATAATAATAATAATAATAGAAGACCTGGCTCTGGCTCACGAATGGGACCCTGAAGAAGGAGACAGAAGGCCTGATCCTTGCAGCCCAGGAGCAAGACATCAGAACAAAGGCAATTAATAATAATAATAATAATAATAATAATAATAATAATAGAAGACCTGGCTCTGGCTCACGAATGGGACCCTGAAGAAGGAGACAGAAGGCCTGATCCTTGCAGCCCAGGAGCAATACATCAGGACAAAGGCCATTAATAATAATAATAATAATAATAATAATAATGATCCTTGCAGCCCAGGAGCAAGACATCAGGACAAAGGCAATTCAGGCCAAGATCGAAAAATCAGCTGATGACCCAAAATGCAGACTGTGCAAGGAAACCGACGAAACCATTGATCATATCCTCAGCTGCTGTAAAAAAATCGCACAGACAGACTACAAACAGAGGCACATCTATGTGGCCCAAATGATCCATTGGAACTTATGCCTCAAGTACCACCTCCCAGCAGCAAAGAACTGGTGGGATCACAAACCTGCAAAAGTATTGGAAAATGAGCACGCAAAGATACTATGGGACTTCCGAATCCAGACTGACAAAGTTCTGGAACACATACACCAGACATCACAGTTGTGGAAAAGAAAAGGGTTTGGATCATTGATGTTGCCATCCCAGGTGAGAGTTGCATTGACGAAAAACAACAGGAAAAACTCAGCCGCTATCAGGACCTCAAGACTGAACTTCAAAGACTCTGGCAGAAACCAGTGCAGGTGGTCCCGGTGGTGATCGGCACACTGGGTGCCGTGTTTGGAAACAATAGACTTTGACACAATCACGATCTGCCAACTGCAAAAGGCCACCCGACTGGGATCTGCGCACATCATCCGAAAATACATCACACAGTCCTAGACACTTGGGAAGTGTTCGACTTGTGGTTTTGTGATACGAAATCCAGCATAACTATCTTGTTTGCTGTGTCATAATAATAATAATAATAATAATAATAATAATAATAATAATAATACACAGTCCTAGACACTTGGGAAGTGTTCGACTTGTGGTTTTGTGAAACGAAATCCAGCATATCTATCTAGTTTGCTGTGTCATAATAATAATAATAATAATAATAATAATAATAATAATAATAATAATACATCACACAGTCCTAGACACTTGGGAAGTGTCCGACTTGTGATTTTGTGA
>NW_026943819.1:29986202-30143702 GCF_035594765.1 Anolis carolinensis
AGATTCCTCCTTGCGCAATATTGCAAATGGGAAAATTGTGTTGAACTCAGAACTAAAGTCTGGAAAAGATTCCTCCTTGCGCAACATTGCAAATGGGAGAATTGTGTTGAACGTAGAACTAAAGTTTGCAAAAGATTCCGCCTTGCGCAATATTGCAAATGGGAAAATTGTGTTGAATGTGGAACTAAAGTCTGGAAAAGATTCCTCCTTGCGCAACATTGAAAATGGAAAAATTGTGTTGAACTCAGAACTAAAGTCTGGAAAAGATTCCTCCTTGCGCAACATTGCAAATGGGAGAATTGTGTTGAACGTAGAACTAAAGTTTGCAAAAGATTCCGCCTTGCGCAATATTGCAAATGGGAAAATTGTGTTGAATGTGGAACTAAAGTCTGGAAAAGATTCCTCCTTGCACAACATTGCAAATGGGAAAATTGTGTTGAACACGGAACTAAAGTCTGCAAGAGATTCCTCCTTGCGCAACATTGCAAATGGGAGAATTGTGTTGAACTCAGACTAAAGTCTGCAAAAGGTTCCTCCTTGCACAATATTACAAATAGGAGGGCTGTAAGTTTGCAAAAGATTCTCCTTGCGCAATATTGCAAATGGGAAAATTGTGTTGAATGCGAAACTAAAGTCTGCAAAAGATTCCTCCTTGAGCAATATTGCAAATGGGAAAATTGCGTTTGAATGTGGAACTAAAGTCTGCAAAAGAGTCCTCCTTGCACAATATTACAAATAGGAGTGCTGTAAGTTTGCAAAAGATTCCTCCTTGTGCAATATTGCAAATGGGAAAATTGCATTTGAATGTGGAACTAAAGTCTGCAAAAGAGTCCTCCTTGCACAATATTACAAATAGGAGTGCTGTAAGTTTGCAAAAGATTCCTCCTTGTGCAATATTGCAAATGGGAAAATTGTGTTGAATGCGAAACTAAAGTCTGCAAAAGATTCCTCCTTGCGCAATATTACAAGTGAGAAAATTGCGTTTGAATGTGGAACTAAAGTCTGCAAAAGAGTCCTCCTTGCACAATATTACAAATAGGAGTGCTGTAAGTTTGCAAAAGATTCCTCCTTGTGCAATATTGCAAATGGGAAAATTGTGTTGAACGTAGAACTAAAGTCTGCAAAAGATTCCTCCTTGCGCAATATTGCAAATGGAAGGATTGTGTTGAATGCGCAATATTGCAAATGGGAAAATTGTGTTGAACATAGAACTAAAGTCTGCAAAAGATTCCTCCTTGCGCAATATTGCAAATGGAAGGATTGTGTTGAATGCGCAATATTGCAAATGGGAAAATTGTGTTGAACATAGAACTAAAGTCTGCAAAAGATTCCTCCTTGCACAATATTACAAGTGAGAAAATTGTGTTGAACGCGGAACTAAAGTCTGGAAAAGATTCCTCCTTGCGCAATATTGCAAATGGAAGGACTGTGTTGAATGCGCAATATTGCAAATGGGAAAATTGTGTTGAACATAGAACTAAAGTCTGCAAAAGATTCCTCCTTGCGCAATATTGCAAATGGAAGGATTGTGTTGAATGCGCAATATTGCAAATGGGAAAATTGTGTTGAACGTAGAACTAAAGTCTGCAAAAGATTCCTCCTTGCACAATATTACAAGTGGGAAAATTGTGTTGAACGCGGAACTAAAGTCTGGAAAAGATTCCTCCTTGCGCAATATTGCAAAAACAACGAAATAGAATCCCGCTGATAAAGCCACGAGATTTAGTGTCTCCGAAGCGATGGCTTCCTAGGGAGGCCAAGCCATGCGCTGGTGCATGAGGTCACTCCGCTTTCAGGAGGCCTTTGAGCCCGGCCACGGAGTCTGCAGAGAGTTTTCCGTCTTTTTGCTCCGGCTTCTTTTTGCTGTCGGCTTTGAAAAGCTCCCCTTGTTCTGCTCCTGGCTCTTTGGAAACTCCCCTGGAAAAGGCCTCCTTTCAGGCGACAGGCTCGTTCCTAGACAGAAAACGGGAGGAAAGCGGCACAAGGCCACCCCACTTGGAGCCCAGGCTTTGGTGTCTAAACGCCAGCAATGGGAGCTCTAGTTTTCCTTGTGTACCAAGGTCGAGTATAAGCCGACCCGACTATAAGCCAAGGCACCTAATTTTAGCACAAAAACCTGGACCAACATTGACTCAAATATAAGCCGAGAGCAGTGTCTCAGAAATAAAAATAGATAATAATAAGATTACATTTTTAAATATTTACATGAAACTGTAATTTAAGATAAGGCTGTCCAACTCTGATTAAATCCTTATTATCAACTTCTTCATTGTAAATGTGCTTATGTATTTTTTTAATAATAATAACAATAGAGTAAAATAATAAATGTAATAATAGAGTAAATTAGTAAATGCAATAACAATAATAACATCAGAACGAAATAATAAATGTACTGTATAAGCCAAGAGCGGTAAATCTCAGAAATAAAAATAGATAATAATAAAATTACATTTTTTAATATTTACATAAAACTGTGATTAAACATAACGCTGTCCAACTCTGATTAAATCCTTATTCTCAACTTCTTCAATGTAAATGTGCTTATGTATCCTTTTAATAATAATAATAATAATAATAGAGTAAAATAATAAATGTAATAATAGAGTAAATTAGTAAATGTACTAACAATAATAAATAGAGTAAAATAATAAATGCAATAACAAAAATAATATCAGAATGAAATAATAAATGTATTAATAACAATGCCAATAATAATAGAGTAAAATAATAAATGTAATAAGAGTAAATTAGTAAATGTACTAACAAGAATAAATAGAGTAAAATAATAAATGCAATAACAATAATAATATCAGAATGAAATAATAAATGTATTAATAACAATGCCAATAATAATAGAGTAAAATAATAAATGTAATAATAGAGTAAATTAATAAATGTATTAACAAGAATAAATAGAGTAAAATAATAAATGCAATAACAAAAATAATATCCGAATGAAATAATAAATGTACAGTAGAGTCTCACTTATCCAACATAAACGGACCAGCAGAACATTGGATAAGTGAATATGTTGGATAATAAGGAGGGATTAAGAAAAAGCCTATTAAACATCAAATTAGGTTATGATTTTACAAATGAAGCATAGATAGTATTAGATTACATTTTGGTTATAATCGTTTGGATAGCCATCATGTGCCCGAGAGGGCCCACCGTGTCCCATTTGTTCCTCGTGGTCAGAGATGGAGAGCGCTTTGGGCCACGTTCTCACGAAACCTTTTCCCACGTTCTGGAATTCATTGGGATCTCTCCCACCTTCGTTGAGGCCTTCACGGGTCGCACACCTTTAATTTGCAAGCCTTCCTCCTCCTCTTGACTTTCCGCTGAGCTAATAAACAACTATAAACATTGCATTCGCTCATGGAGGCTTAGCTGGAGCCTGGCTGTTCGGTGGAAGCCAAGGAAGTCCAGCCAAAGATGGGTTATATTGCTTGTTGTTGTGTGCTTTCTGCCTGGGGAATCCTAGGCTAGGAGGTGTTAGCTGGCCCTGATTGTTTTCTGAGTGTTGTTCTTTATTTATTTTCCTAATTTTAGAGTTTTCTTTTAATACAGTAGAGTCTCACTTATCCAAAACATCATGTTATACAACAAATTTGACAGAAAAAGTAGTTCAATATGCAGTAATGCTAAGTGGTAATTACGGTATTTACGAATTTAGCACGAAAATATCACGATGTATTGAAAACATTGACTACAAAAATGGCTTGGATAATCCAGAACGTTGGATAAGTGAGACTCTACTGTACTGGTAGCCAGATAGTGTTACTTTTCATGATTTCCTCCTTTTTGTTGACATTGTCCACATGCTTCTTGTGGATTTCAGTGGCTTCTCTGTGTAGCCTGACTATTTGCAAGGCAATGCAATGGATTTCCATGCTGATTGGGGATTCGAACTAAGATATCCTAATGCACAACTTTATGGCCTCCCATCCAGGTACCAACCAGATCTGACCCTGCTTAGCCTCCAAAATCCTATGGGATTGGATGTATTTAGCTTATTTAGCCCTGCTCTAAATAGGGTATTCTTAGACAAGCAAGGCTCAGAGGCATTTCTTTCCAATCCCTTCCTTTGAAACATTGCCTGTTTTTCCTAAGTGGCCTCCCATCCAAAGGCTAACCACGAGTGACCCTGCTCAGCTTCCAAAATCCTATGGGATTGGATGTCTTTAGCATATTTAGCCCTGCTCTAAATAGGATATTCTTAAGACAAGGAAGGCTCAGAGGTGGCTTCTCCAGGCTCTTCCTTTGGTTTTCCTTCACGGTCTCCCATCCAAGTACCAACCAGGGCTGACCCTGCTTAGCTTCCAAAATCCTATGGGGTCTGATGCTTTTAGCATATTTAGCCCTGCTCTAAATAGGATATTCTTAAGACAAGGAAGGCTCAGAGGTGGCTTCTCCAGGCTCTTCCTTTGGTTTTCCTTCACGGTCTCCCATCCAAGTACCAACCAGGGCTGACCCTGCTTAGCCTCCAAAATCCTATGGGGTCTGATGCTTTTAGCATATTTAGCCCTGCTCTAAATAGGATATTCTTAAGACAAGGAAGGCTCAGAGGTGGCTTCTCCAGGCTCTTCCTTTGGTTTTCCTTCACGGTCTCCCATCCAAGTATCAACCAGGGCTGACCCTGCTTAGCCTCCAAAATCCTATGGGATTGGATGCCTTTAGCATATTTAGCCCTGCCCTAAATAGGATATTATTAGGTAAAGAAGGTTCAGAGGCATTTCTTTCCAATACCTTCCTTTGAAACATTGCCTGTTTTTCCTAAGTGGCCTCCCATCCAAGGGCTAACCACGAGTGACCCTGCTTAGCTTCCAAAATCCAATGGGATCTGATGCCTTTAGCCGTTTCCAAGATCAGAGGGAATCTAGAATATGCCTGCCATAAATCGGAATGAACTGGAGACTTCATCTTTGTGTTTTGGGCAAAACAAATGCCGTAAAAGCGACTTTTCCCTTATCGCAATCTTCTGGCTGCTTTATATCCGGAAAGACCCCCTTGTGCCCCACTTGTCTGACTCAGAGGGTCTGTTGATAAACCCAATTATCCCGAGGAAGATGACAAGCGGAAAGGAAGGACACGCAGCTCCCTTCCCTGGACGGAGGCGGGTTCGGTCTTCCAGGGATTTGGCCAAGGTTGGCTTTTGTGGGTCAAGCGCCATTT
The DNA here is from genome assembly GCF_035594765.1 of Anolis carolinensis. Lineage (NCBI taxonomy): Eukaryota > Metazoa > Chordata > Lepidosauria > Squamata > Anolidae > Anolis > Anolis carolinensis. Next base: position 29,991,378 of record NW_026943819.1, read on the forward strand.
GCACCAGTTCTTTTATGAGACCGATGAACTGGATCAATACATTCCATTTGTTCAGTCATTCGCTCACTGCAAAGGCACGGCCAGGAGGCTGCACAGGGAGCATCACACAGGCCCACGTTTCCGCCCGATTTAATGCAAAGGATGGACCAGAAACGGAGCCCAGAATCCAGTTGGAAAGTGCATGCATGCAAGCATTCACATTGGAAGTGCTGTGGCTCAAGGCTATAGGATCCTGGGAGCTGTACTTTCCCAAGGCCTTTCACCTCCTCTACTATCATTATTAATAGTAATAACAATAATACCCTGCTTAGATGGCCATGATTCAATGCTATGGGGTCCTGGGACCTTAACAAACAACAACAACGGCAGTTGTTATATTCCACTTTGTTTGCCATGGTTCAATGCTGGGAACTGAATAGTAGTAGTAGTAGTAGTAGTAATAATAATAATAATAATAATAATAATAATAATAATAATAATAATAATAATACTCCACTTTGACTGCCATGGTTCAATGCTATGGGGTCCTGGGAGCTTAATAAATAATAATAATAATAATAATAATAATACATCACACAGTCCTAGACACTTGGGAAGTGTTTGACTTGTGATTTTGTGATACGAAATCCAGCATATATATCTTGTTTGCTGTGTCATAATAATAATAATAATAATAATAATAATAATAATAATACATCACACAGTCCTAGACACTTGGGAAGTGTTTGACTTGTGGTTTTGTGATATGAAATCCAGCATATATATCTTGTTTGCTGTGTCATAATAATAATAATAATAATAATAATAATAATAATAATAATAATAATAATTTGGCATGGCCTGCCAACTGCAAAAGGCCATCTGACTGGGATCTGCACGCATCATCCGAAAATACATCACACAGTCCTAGACACTTGGGAAGTGTTCGACTTGTGATTTTGTGATATGAAATCCAGCATATATATCTTGTTTGCTGTGTCATAATAATAATAATAATAATAATAATAATAATAATAATAATAATAATTTGGCATGGCCTGCCAACTGCAAAAGGCCATCTGACTGGGATCTGCACGCATCATCCGAAAATACATCACACAGTCCTAGACACTTGGGAAGTGTTTGACTTGTGGTTTTGTGATATGAAATCCAGCATATATATCTTGTTTGCTGTGTCATAATAATAATAATAATAATAATAATAATAATAATTTGGCATGGCCTGCCAACTGCAAAAGGCCACCCTACTGGGATCTGCACGCATCATCCGAAAATACATCACACAGTCCTAGACACTTGGGAAGTGTTCGACTTGTGATTTTGTGATACAAAACCCAGCATATCTATCTTGTTTGCTGTGTCATACAACAACAACAACAATAATAATAATCCACTTTGATTGCCATGGTTCAATGCTGGGAGCTGAATAGTAGTAATAGTCGTAGTAATAGTAATAATAATACTCCACTTTCACTATCGTGATTCAATGCTATGGGGTCCTGGGAGCTTATTATTATTATTATATTCCACTTTGATTGCCATGGTTCAATGCTGGGAGCTGAGTAGTAGTAGTAGTAGTAGTAGTAGTAGTAGTCGTAGTAATAGTAATAATAATACTCCACTTTGACTATCGTGATTCAAAGCTATGGGGTCCTGGGAGCTTAATAATAATAATAATAAGAAGAAGAAATTATATTCCACGTTGATTGCCATGGTTCAATGCTGGGAGCTGAGTAGTAGTAGTAGTAGCAGTAGTAGTAGTAGCAGCAATACTCCACTTTGACTGCCATGGTTCAATTCTATGGGGTCCTGGGAGCTTACTAAGTCTGCTATATAGGAATACTGTATATAGTTCTCAGGCTTGGCGAGTGCATCTCCTGATGGGACTCGAGTGCCATCTTCTGGTAAAAGCCTACTCATGTTGCAAGTCTCTGGTTGTGTGTACAGCCACTCCACCACGAGTGGAAAACCTATATATTTTTCACATCTCCAGGATTTTCTAGGTTGTCAAAGGCTTTCACGGACAGAATCACTGGGTTGTTGTGACTTCTCTGGGCTGTCTGGCCATGTTCCAGAAGCATTCTCTCCTGATGTTTCATCCACATTTATGGCAGGCATCCTCAGAGGTTGTGAGGTGCTTCTGGAACATGGCCAGACAGGCCAGAAAACTCAACCCAATTTCTAAGTTTTTCCTGCAAGACCTCCGGACGTTAGCCATAGAGATATCGGATCCACAAAAGTCAAAAGAGGACAATGTGCTCCTGTTGGCACAGGGTTTATTCACAGCCTTCTTAACATGTTATTGTATCTACATGGCATACAAACGGTATAGAATCGGATCTTACAAAATCGGCTGCCGACAAATAAAACGGTAGAAACTGAATAGCAAGCCCCCCAGCCAGTTATGTACAGCTATGTACATTGCAATTTAATGGACCATTTTTTTAAATTCTGGTAGCTATTTTGGGAGGGTAAAACTTATCTCAAGTATTATTTTAAAACAATATAAATTTTTTAAAGGTGTGAATGTGCAGGCAACTTTAAAAAAAAGGCACTCTGAAGTGTGCGGGTTCCTGAGCGGAACCAGGATGGAGATACAAGGTGAATCGATGCTGAAAGGCCCTTTTGTTTTGTTGTTATTATTATTATTTTGGGTTTGGCTCTGGGAAAAACGTGAAGGCAAAACGATACGCCAATGCTGTGTGCTTCTAATGCACACGAGACACATCGCGGAGATACGAGTCTCAATGCAAGGCTTTCCGTCCAACATTCCTCTCCAGAGACGAAAACAGAGGAACCCAGATTTCCAAAAATCCAGAATTTAACACCAATAGTTCTTTGCACAATAGAGTGGAACCTTAGCAAACAGAATCCAACGGTTTTAAATAAAAGCTTTTCAGGCTTTTTCAAGAGGTTGAGACTTGGCAAATTTCTCTATGGGGGATATACATGCCTTGAATGGCATGTCAAAACCATGCTCCCACATGAAGAGCCTTCCCACGTATTACGTGACCTCTGCCTTTGCTTCTGCACATCCCACGAAACAAATTTTTAAAAACCAAAAACTTCCGACGTCTCCTCTGTTCGCAAAATATACACCTCGAAACGAAACAGAATATATTACACGAGGGATTCAGTAACGGTGCTCCGTGCCTTCATGTCCTTGGAGGTGTCTATGGAAAGGAGCACCAACCCCCGGAGTCAGATACTTCACCAAGAAGTCTGCTGAATAACACAAAGTAATACAAAGGGGAAAAACAAAAACAATCCCCATGAACGAGGAAGAGGAATGATCATTTTACAATCAAGCTAACATGTATCCTTGACTTTATAGATAGGCTTTTTCGCATTTCAAACGTAGCTTTAGCTCAAGTTAAATTCTTTCTCTACTGGGCAAGAAAGATAAAATACTTCTCTAATACAGTCTTCCCAACTTCACAGAATTCCAGAGGCTCATCCGAATCTGATATGCAAAGGAAGTCCCCCAAGGGGACCGGCCTCAGGTTTCGGGGTTTTCCGGCAACTCCTCGTTCTCCTTCCTCTTCTCGGGAGAAGTGTACAGAAAGTTGCAGCAGATGTAGAGAGGAAAGGTCAGCAGCCGGCTGTCCAGGTTCATCACCACCTGCTCCTGAAAAGCCAACAGACAAGAACCCTTTTAGGGCCTGAAAGCCACTCCCTTTAGCCAGGATGGAGCAGCTTCAGGAAGGCTGTCTGGCCAACATTCAAGAGAAGTTTAGTGTCCAGCTCTGCCAAGGTTTGTAAGAGGAAGCATTGCATATCTGTAAATAACGATGTCATATTGTTACATATGCTTATTCTATTATGACTATTACCACTAGCTTGGGGACCCGACAAAGCGCCAGGCCCTGTGAGCCGGGACTACCGTCGAGCGCTCAACCGTAGGCCCGGCAGGCAGGGCCTATGAACACTGAGCACTCGATAATTCCTAGACCCGGCTGACAGGGCCTACAGGCAACCGCCAAACGCTTGATGTTCGTAGGCCCTGCAAGCTGGGCGTTGAGTGTTCGGCGCTCGACTGTAGGTCCTGTGAGCCAAATCTATGAGACATTGAAAGCTCGATGCTCGTAGGCCCGGCAGGCAGGGCTTACAGGCATCGAGTACCCGGCGCTTGCTTGAATAATAATAATAATAATAATAATAATAACAACTTTATTTTTATACCTCACCCCATCTCCCGAAGGGACTCGGGGCGGCTTACATGGGGCCTGGCCCGATAAAACAAACAAATAACAGTAACAAAGCAATAAAACAATTATCCCAGTAAAAAACCTCAACATCAATAAAAACAATCATTAAAATCAACAAGCAGGATACAGTGTTAAAAACAGGAGACTAATTCGTAGATCCCACGCGAAGTGCAGAGTGTTACGAAATGGGAAAAGGAAATTTCACAGTTGAATGGACAATAAAGTGCGGTATGAAATGGCAAGACAACAACAATGGGACTAATTGAAGGCCTTGTGAGCTGGGTCTAGGAGACATCGAGTGCTCAATGCTCGTAGGCCCTGCCTGCCGGGCCTATGAGCTTTGAGGGTTTGGCGCTCGACTGTAGGTCCTCTGAGCTGAGTCTATGAGACACTGAATGCTCGATTGACGTAGGCCCTGCCTGCTGGACCCGGCACTTGGCTGAAGGCCCTGTGAGCCAGGGTCTATAGCCAAGCGACAAGAGTCAGCCAACCAAACGGCTAACTTTCCCATCATTCTTTTGTTTCACTGTTTCCTTTGTTCCCGGGGAGTTGCACCGCTCCGTGCAATCCAAATGCATGAAACGGTAAAGCTACAAAAGAAACCGATGAAACAGGATTTGGGCCGTACTCTACTTTCTACCTTTGCCCTGCAAACCCAATTTCCATGTGGCCTCTTTAACTCCAACATCACACTATCTATAAAGTCTGGTGCATCTTAAAATACTATCCTGACCCAGCATTCACTGTATTTTCCCTGCTGACCAGAAAGAATAGCTTCTGCAATTAGGATCAGTGGCTCCCACAGATGCTACAGAAGCTAAGAAATGTATTAAAACATTCAAATGCGGTGCCCCTGTAATAAGGCCACAACAGCCACTGTTGCTGTCCCTTGGCCCGCTTTCCTTCCTGCTGCCTCCAAATGAAACCAGATCTTCAAGAGAAGAACAATCACGCCTTTTGTGCGTCGCTGCCTGTAAGGAATAAGAGGGCACCTACCTGATCTTTTTCAAGGGTCAGAATCTGATATCCCACCGTCCTGCTGCCGATAAGCTTCCCGCTGCTGTCGAACGAGGCCAGGCGCAACCTAAAGACAGGTGGGAAGTTTCATTGGATTTTCCCCGCTTGGGGCCAAGGGACAGAAAACAGAAGAGAAAAGGCAGAGCAGCTTCTATTTTGCTGCCCAGGACCCGCAAAGGCTCTTCCAGCATGTTGAGAGGTGAAAGGGGAAAAAGAGTTGCCATAAAATATTCCATGCTGCCTACAAAACCTTGCCTCTCCTCCAAAGGCTCTGAGCAGATGTCATGTACATCAATGTGAGGGATGTTTCTAATGCTTGAGGGACATTTAGCTTCTGATGGCTGCCATACTACAGCATTTTGCACATACAGACTAGAACTGGCAAGCATTTTAATGCTGAATATGTGCACCAGTCAACGCATCTGGCAAAATACACACACACATGCACACACATACAATGTGGAAAGCAGAAGAGATGGGCGAAATTCAAAGTTGTTTTCACCCTTGTTTGATTTTTTTTCTTTTTTGTGTTTGGACTCCACTGTCTATGCCCTGGAAATATTTTCCTTTCTCCAACGGAAAGTTCTTCAATCTGACAAGGAACCAAAGGGGCTCAGCCTTCCCTTTTGCAACACTCATTACGATCAAGGCTCAGGATGAAGAGCCAGAATATTGCCAAAATACTGTTCAATGGTATGAGGGAAGTGTGTCCACACAATGCACAACTGGGGAGCAAGGAGACCCCCCCCCTGCACAGACAGGTAGCTGCTGCCATCAAAACTTGTGAGGAATTTATTTATTTATTTATTTACTACATTTATACCCCGCCCTCTCTCACCCCGAAGGGGACTCAGAGCGGCTTACAAGTTATATTTACATACAATATATTATATTATTAGTATAGCACAATATAAGCATTATATATTACTACATTGCATTATACCACTATACTGTAATATTATTAGTAATATTACATTTAATATATAATTAATATTATTATATTGTATTATTATTAGTAATATATTGCACTACATTATAATATTAGTATCAATATTACATGCGTATACAATATATTATATTATTATCATAGCACAATATTATTATATTATATAGTACTATGTTGTTGCTGGGGGGAGGGGCCACCAACTGAACTAGGTATTTTTAATTACAAAAATGTGAATCAAGTAGTGAAAGGGTTAAACTGATGCAATGACTCAGCAAAAGCGGTAGTTCAATATAAGCAGGTGTGCTTGTAGCTTAGTAGGCCTCAGTGTGAGAAGCTTCAGTGAGAGAAGGCCTCACGTGTAAAGCTCCTGTGTGAAGCTCCTGTGCACGTTCAGTGTGAGAGGAGGCTCTGTGAGAGCGAAGCTAGAAGCTGTTCATCTGCATGAGAAAGAAGCCCAGCGTGGAAGCAAAGAAGGAAGTATAAATAACTTTATCTGTGTTATGGAAACCTTGTTTTTGTAAACAGTGCAACCATATTATTTTGCTACAAAGAAAAGCCTCCAAAGGCAGATATAGCAATGGCCTGTGTGTTTGTGTTCTTTCTATCATTTTTGGCTACTGGTGCTGGGTCACGCTGCTGCTAATAGGTTACTCTGTGGTACATTTATGGGGAGGGTCTTTTGCTAACAAGCCCACTCGCCCAACAAAACTCTCCTGCTCTGAAGAACTTTCCTTGAATGAGGGACATCTAAGATTGCAAAGAGGTGGGAGACGACCCAAGCCGCACAGCGTGGCTGAAAGAAGGCAAGTGGGAGAGGGGAGGTATATACGCACGTAAGGTCCCACCAACCTGAAAGCGATCCTTCTCCGGGGCTGGAGGCTGACCGAGCCGCTGCAGGGCTGGTTCAGGGTGTTGCGCTTGAAGATGATGTAGCGGTTGGTGTAGGTCACCAGCAGGTCAAAGCCAAAGTTGAAGCCTGTCCATCGCCAGCAATACTTGGAAATACAAAAAGACGTTTGTTTTTCTAACATACCCTTACTCTGGATGGTCCCTGGCCTACTTTGACTATTCAAATTGCCAGGTCAGCCCAGGAAATTTGATAACTGATCCGTGACCAGAAACACAACTCGCCCCACAGCTTTTTAAGCCAATAGTTTGCGAAAACTACAAATGGATGACACATTACGTAGGGAAAAATTAGTGCTTACATCGCCGTCCTTGGCCAGTTTTCTGCCGCACCGCATGCTGTTTTCCTCGAGCTCCTCCTTGTTAATTTTTTGAGGCCTTGAACACACAAAAGATCCTTGGGTCAAACGGTGTTTTGGTCCAAAGGGCAAGAAAAGCAGCCTGTCAGACTGAATGCAAAACCAGCTAACCAAATGGCAGTATTTCAATGGGCCAAACCTTCTGCTTTGCTGGTTACACATTCAATGCTAATCAAGGTGGCCAATTGCAACATTCACACCTGCCTCAGGCAGACAAGAGTCCTTTCTCCCACCCTGGATCTTCCACAGATATATAAACCCATCTTGCCTAGTTTCCAATAGACCTCACTATACCTCTGAGTATGCCTGCCATAGATGTGGGCAAAACGTCAGGAGAGAACGCTTCTGGAACATGGTCAGACAGCCTGAAAAACTCATAGCAACTCAGTGATTTCTGGCCATGAAAGCCTTTGACAAAACAATTACTAATCCACTCATTTCTGGGGTGACTCACAAATTATAAATTTAGACCCGAGTATTGGCTCTCCCCGCAGGAAAGTTAAGCAAGAATGCCTACCAGACTATTGGGGGGGAAAGAGGTGGGGTGGGCTATACATACCCAGTGTCATTGTCCTGTTCTGCTCTGAGCATGGCAAACCACTGCTGTTTGTAAACAGCGGACAGCCACTCTAAAATGGAAGAAATCAAAGGGGTCTTTAAAGTCAGGGGTATGACAGGTGAAGCCGCACATAAAACCTTTTAATTGCAAACATATGCAACATCAATAACACTATGTAACAAAATTTGAAAAAAATATGTTCCTGGTTTGAAAGTGTAATTTCCTGTTTAAGTGTACGGTATTACTGTACAAATACTGTACATACTTGAGTATAAGCCAAACCAAATATAAGTCAAGGCACCTAATTTTACCCCAAAAAACTGGGAAAACTTATTGACTCGAGTATAAGCTGAGGGTGGGGAAATGCAGCCACTACCGGTAAATTTCAAAAGAAAAACAGATACCAATAAAATTACATTAATTGAGGAATCAGTAGGTTAAATGTTTTTGAATATTTACCTAAAACTGTAATTTAAGATAATAAGACTTTAATAAAAAAAGACTGTCCAACTCTAGTTATCGATATACTCGAGTATAAGCCAATCCAAATAAAAGCCGGACAGGACCCTCACTTGAGTAAAAGCCGAGGGGGGCTTTTTCAGCCTCCAAAAGGGCTAAAAACTCGTCTCATACTCAAGTATATACGGTAGTTGTTATACTTCAAATACTTTGTTTTTATGGTTGCCATTTTAAACCGTTTATGTAGATCCCAAAAACAAAGTTTTGGCAGTTTAATAAACTTTCCCCATGTTTTTTATGACAGATCCAATTAAGAAATGACATTGATAACCCAGGAACATAAACGTGTTACATAGTGCAATAGAAATGAAAGACATGTGGTCAGGATCCAAAGTGTCATCTTGACGGATCCCACTGTTCTGGCTAGAACTGGTCGCTTTCCCTTCCCTGCTTGACACCCCCCTTCCATAAAAACCTTCCATAAAGGGTTGGAATCTGGAAGATTTTTGAAACCACAGAATAATAACAACAACAACAATAATATTTATTTATGCCCCACCGCCATCTCCCAGAGGGACTCGGGGTGGCTCACAAAGCACTCAAATACACAAAATACAAAAAGTGCAAAAACAGTAACATAAAATAATAAATCACCAGCATAAACATCACAACTTCACAATACCCCCTTGCTTGAAATCAATAAAATACAGTGATAGCTGCAGGTAAAAGCCACAGTAATCAATTTCAGTCTTGTAAAGTGCTTGAAAAAAATCTATAGGTCCTCACGTATATTCATGAAAGGAATCTAAATCACAGAATGGTGTCACAGGAAGGGAAGAAAATCCCAACTCTGCTCTGATCAGATACCAACATCTGTAATTGGATCTTGGCCATGTGTCATTTGGGAGAGCAGCAGAGCCCAGCTCCAATTATTTTCATGATTTCCTGCACTTGTGGGATGAGTCCAATTCCCAAAGCTAGCTAGAAGAAGCACAAGGGATGCTACACTAGACTGGAGAAATGCCCATACTGTCAAACTGGGCTTGACCAAGTGAGGCCACTCGCTCAGATATGTACAGAGATGCGATTTCGACTGCATGTGATCGAACTGGAGGGCGAGGCCTGTGCAGACGGGGAGGGGAGAGGAGGGGAGCTGCTCCGCTCTCACCTGCGGGAATCAGGTTGTCCCTCTCGACAATCCGTGCGGATGCCAGGTCGCTGACAATGTACTGCAGCCTCAGGTGCCGGAACACCATCCAAAACGCACTGCCTTGTTCGGTTTCCAAGAACGAAACGCCGTCCTCAAACTCTGCAATGGCATCATGAATCGGTGGAGTTCGGTGGACATATTAGACACACTACATGGATGTCAGAACCATAAGTCCTTTTGAGCTATAAGTACTTTTTTCACTGACAAATGGAGACATGGAAGATTAAACAGTAGAGTAGGACCTGTATTTGTTTCACACAGAGCAGCCTGCTCATGACGCATGCAAAGAACACAGAGAACTTGAGATTTTCCCACAGAATAAATACCTTTTCTGCGCTTAGAAAACCAGGCATCTGCTTCACTTAGGAGTTGTTTTAGTGATCCGTTCCAAGAAGGCACCAGCTGAAGGAACATCCACTAGTTTGAAACAAGAAAACTGTCAGCTTAACTTATCCACAAGAGAAACTGAGTTTTAAGACAAAACACAAACATGCAATTTTTACTGGGAATAGCAGTACTAAAGAAGTGACGACTATACTGGGAAATTATGGGGCAGACAGGCATTCTAGTAATTGACTACTAGATTAGATTTGGTATGCATCAATAGTTGGGGACAGACAGCCTTTGGGGCTCTCGGGTTAGTACCTTCTTGAGGGCAGTGTAGACATCCATCTCCACTTGCATGACAAACAGGTTAGAAGAGCTGATCAACTGTTTCATGAGGCCTATGCTGGAAACCAAAAAATTATGGCATGAGAACTGACTCACTAGAAGCTGTAACTCATAAGAATTGATCTAGATTTAGTGTATATTACAAAATATGATGTGCAGAATTGATAAATGTGGATTTGATATGTGTGAGTATGAATTAATTGTATGAAAGGTGTATGGATGAGAACTAATAATTTTGAAGACACAATTCTAAGGAATTAAGGCCTGCAATGACTAACTACCTGCTTGCATGGACTGTAATTTAAATTTGCTAATGAGAACTGAAATGGTTGACCTGCCTGAACTGTGGTAAGATATGTGACAGTGATAAGAGAAATGTTTACATCTGTCAGCATTTGCTAACTTGATGAACTTTTGGTGGAAAAACATGTTTGTACAGTAGAGTCTCACTTATCCAAGCTAAACGGGCCGGCAGAAGCTTGGATAAGCGAATATCTTGGATAATAAGGAGGGGTTAAGGAAAAGCCTATTAAACATCAAATTAGGTTAGGATTTTACAAATGAAGCACCAAAACATCATGTTAGACAACAAATTTGACAGAAAAAGTAGTTCAATACGCAGTAATGTTATGTTGTAATTACTGTATTTACGAATTTAGCACCAAAATATCACAATATATTGAAAACATTGACTACAAAAATGGCTTGGATTATCCAGAGGCTTGGATAAGCGAGGCTTGGATTAGTGAGACTCTACTGTATTTCCAAAGACAATGGCTCTTTTAAGTTAAGGAAAAGTAAAGGAAATGTTTACGAAGTTTCCTTATGTTAAGAAATAATAATAATAATAATAATAATCTTCATCATCATCATCATCATTATCCAACCCAGAGTCACTCCCAGAGACCCAAATCTCTGTACCTGAGTTCTTTGAAGAGTTCTATGCTCTGGTGAGTCATCAGGTTGTTCAAAAGCCATTCCAGACACCTAAGTTTGAAATAAATCATTTTCACAGGGCACCAAAAAAAATCTGCCTAAAATCAACTTTGCACATCTATCCAATATTTCTCAAAGTGATACAGTCATGCAAGAATATTACATCTATTAAAGAACCATGTCAGATGCTCCCACTTTTCTCTCTAAAAAGATATGCAAAGCAGCTTACAGTAAAACCAACATGATACAACTTAAATATTTTCAAACACATCAGAGTTGGCAAGATGATCAAAAAGTGGGCATACAAGAAGTAGATACAGAATTACATCTACAAAGAAATTCTAAGTTGATTGCTAGGCACAAAATATTGGACACAATGTTGAGAGGAATACATTGGAACACATGTGGAAATGGGAGATAAAATTCACCTGCAACTATGGCTGCCAAGAGAACTTTTACAAGATAATGTACTGTTGATATTTAACCCCAGAACAACTAGCAAAAATCCAGCCTAAGAGAAAAAAAAATACTTGTTGGGAATGTAATAAAGTAGTTGGCTCCTTTTATCATATGCGGTGGCGATGTCCACAAACTAAAAAATATCGGACAAAACTTTACAAAATAATGGGAAACACGCTAAAATTATTTTTGATCCAAAAACGTTCTTATTAAGTCTCATCCATAAAATATTGTCAAAAGAACATGAGATAATCTTTCAGCAAATGCTATCAGCAGCTTCAAAATATTGGAGAAAACAGACAACACCTACAGTGGAAGAATGGATGATGAAACTCACGGAGCTCTCCGAAATGGACACATTAAAATAGAATTAAATATTAACAGTGTAAAAACAAATAGCTAAAACCCTTAAGCAACAGAGCAGCGAGGCAAAACATTTTAAACACATCCCGGGTCTTCTCCTTACGTATAGCTTGTTGTTGTGTATATGCTATATAGGGATACTTACCGTTTCTTCAAGGACTCTAATCCATATGTCCCTGCAGAATTATAGTAACTGCAGACAGTTTTCGCGTTGATCGTTTCCTTCATGGTCTCTCCACACTGCTGCATTAAGCCATCCTGTCAATACACAGGCATACAGAACAAATCAGAATAGAACAAAATGCTAGCTCTATGTTGCTGTTCACTTTGATCTCCAGCCGAACCACTAGTTACCTACAGATAGATGCTACTTGCCTGGAAGTGATCAGTCGGCAGATTGAATACAATTTATTTACGCTATGGGGAGCACTGAGAAGAGACTATTTCAAAGCTCTGCTGCTCATGAGCAAGAGTGGACAAGAGTGGACAAACTTGCTGTTTTTGGACCCTATATCCCCTCTTCACAATTCACAAACCGAATGGGCTTTTGTTAAAGAAGGGCTGTTGTGCCCACTTACCAACTGCAGCATGCTGGCCGCAGCCAGGAGAGCAATGACTCGGCTTGGATTGATCAGAACTTCGTCTCGATAAAGCGAACCAAATGCCACCTGCAAAGCTAAAAAAGAAACGACCCATCAGGGCAGCCAAAAGTACAGGGAGAGCAGCTTCCTAGAGAGCCCACGAATCAATGGGTTTATTTTACACATGATTAAACCTGCATCTAACCCAATAAGGGACACAACATTTTTTAAAAAGAAAGCAGGACACAACAGTCTTGCTTACCTTCTATATCAATATTCTGATCAGGAATTTCCAGTTCTATCGTACTCATTCCCGATTCCTTCCAAGAACCACTGAACATACTGGAGAAGTAGCCAGACTACAGAAAGAAAAATGTTTTGGTGCTAAATTCGTAAATACAGTCATTACTACATAGCATGACTGTGTATTGAACTGCTTTTTCTGTCAAATTTGTTGTAAAACATGATGGTTTGGTGCTTAATTTGTAAAATCATAATGTAATTTGATATTTAATAGGCTGTTTCTTAATCACTCCTTATTATCCAACATATTTGCTTATCCAATGTTCTTATCATATTCGCTTATCATATTGTGAGACACAACTCTAGATTTCTTTGCTCAGACATGGAAGACACTGAAAGTCTGAATTCTTCCCACCTTTGCACTAATAAATATGATTACGAACAGCGTTAAAATACTGCTGGAGGGGGAAGAGTTGTGTGCTCTTACCTGAAATAAGTATATCTTGTGCAAGTTCCATTCTTCTCCCAGAGCGCAAATCTTAATATCGCTGTTTTCGCCATTCAAAAATAGAGTCTGATAGACATACTTTGAAGTGCTCTTTAGCTTTTTCCTGCATTAAAGAAAAAAATGAAACAAAGTTCTCAATGTGGATGAACGGATCTGATTTTATGTTTAAAAATTATATATCATAATTTATATTGTATTTTAATACAATACGTATTTAATACAAAACCCACAAGGCTCTTGGAAGAATTTTACTCTATTTTTATTATTAATAATATTTATTATTTCACTCTGATCTTATTATTATTATTACATTATTCTTCTCTATTTATTATTACATGTATTATTTTACTGTTATTAGTAAAAGGATACATAAGCACATTTACATTGAAGAAGATGAGAATAATGATTTGATCAGAGTTGGAGAGTCTTCTCTTAAATTTGAGCTTGATGTAAATATTCAAAAACATTTAACCTACAGATGCCTCAATTAACGTAATTTTTGGTATCTATTTTTATTTGTGAAATTTCCCACCCTCGGCTTATACTTGAGTCACTGGTATCTATTTTTATTTCTGAAATTTCCCACCCTCGGCTTATACTTGAGTCACTGATTTCCCAATTTTTTGTGGTAAAATTAGATGCCTAGGGTTAATTTTTGGGTCGGCTTATATTCAAGTATATAGGGTACTATATTGTACTATATAATTTTATGGTAACATTATTAGTAATGTCGTTATCCAACATATTCGCTCATCCAACGTTCTGCCGGCCGTTTATGTTGGGTAAGAGAGACTAGACTCTACTATACTATTATTGTGATGCAGAGGCTGTGTGGCCATCTGTGGGGAGGGCTTTGATGGTGCCTGGGGTCCCCTTGACCGACCTCCGGGGGGTGTTGAGGAGCCTCTCCTGGCTGCGGCTGCTCTCCTCGTCGTCGTCCTCGTCGTCGTCCTCCTCGCCATTCTCGTCGTCGCTCTCCGAGGCGCGCTCCCTCCTCCGCCCGCGCTTCCGCTTGCCCGCTCCGGCTCCTGCTCCGCTCCGCCGGGAGCCCCCCTCCGCTCGCCCGCCCTCAGCGGGGCCCCTTCCCGACGCCTCCCGGCCCCTCCAGAGGCGGCTCCCCACCAGGCCCATGCCCTCCCGGCGCCACCGCCGCCGCGTCTCTCCTCTTCATCGGGCCTTCAACGGCTCCCAACGGTCTCCACCACCGCCATCTTGCGCCGCCATGACAGTTGAGGCAGCCCGGGGCGCATGCGCGTTGAGTGCCGGGTGCCTCCTCGCGTCATAGTAGTTCAGGCGGAGGAAAAAAAACCCCCAGCTCTTTTAATGTGCGCATGCGTGGTTCCTTTCCACTCGCCCTCCGGATAAAAAACAAGGCACTCAAACAGTGCCTCTAAGTTGCGCATGCGTGGTTCCGTCTACTTATAAAAAGGCACACAAACCGCTCTACTAATGTGCGCATGCGTGACTCCTTCCCTCTCGCCCTCTGGAAAACAAAGCCTAGAACGCAAATTGCGATTCCGAGTTGCGCATGCGTGGTTCCGTCTACCTATAAAAAAGCCCACAAACCGCTCTTCTAATGTGCGCATGCGTGGCTCCTTCCCTCTCGCCCTCTGGAAAAGAAAGCATACAACGCAAATTGCGATTCCGAATTGCGCATGCGTGCTTCCTTCCAATTCGGAGCGCATGCGCCCTGCGGAAAAGCGGCCAAGCTAGCGGTTTGGGCCGGAAACAGGAAGTGAGTTTTTTTTTCCTCCCCTCTCACGGAGTCGGCACGTGAGCGGCGATGGCGAAGGAGGCCGGAGGAGGAAGGCACCGAGCGGGGCTCCTGAAGCAGCAAAACAAGCCGCACAAGGCCGGGAAGCACCGCGGGAGCAACGCCCGGAGGCAGGCCGGTGAGGGCAGGATAGGCCGGGAAAGGGGGCGTGGCGTATGCAGATATATGCAAAACAGACACGTGTTCGTGCATTTTCCCCTCAGTAAATGTCCCTCATGGAGGAAATCAATATACAGTAAAGTCTCACTTATCCAAAATAAACGGGCCGGCAGAACATTGGATAAGCGAATATGTTGGATAATAAGGAGGGATTAAGAAAAAAGCCTATTAAACATAAAATTACATGTTGCTTTTACAAATTAAGCACCAAAACATCATGTTTAACAACAAACTGACAGAAAAAGAGTTCAATACACAGTAATGTTATGCAGTAATTACTGTATTTACGAATTTAGGAACAAAACATTGCAACATTTACTACAAAAAACATTGACTACTAAAAGGCAGACTGCCTTGGATAATACAGAACATTGGATAAGTGAAGCTTGGATAAGTGAGACTCTACTATATATATGTGTGTGTGTGTGTGTATATATACACACACACACAGTAGAGTCTCACTTATCCAAGCTAAACGGACCAGCAGAAGCTTGGATAAGCGAATATCTTGGATAATAAGGAGGGATTAAGGAAAAGCCTATTAAACATAAAATTAGGTTATGATTTTACAAATTAAGCACCAAACATGTTATACTGTATTTACAAATTTAGCACCAAAATATCACAATATATTGAAAACATTGACTACAAAAATGGCTTGGATAATCCAGAGGCATGGATAAGTGAGACTCTACTGTACAGTAATTACAACATAACATTGCTGCGTATTGAACTACTTTTTTTGTCAAATTTGTTGTATAACATGATGTTTTGGTGCTTAATTTGTAAAATCAACCTAATTTGATGTTTAATAGGCTTTTCCTTAATCCCTCCTTATTATCCAAGATATTCGCTTATCCAAGCTTCTGCCGGCCCTTTTAGCTTGGATAAGTGAGACTCTACTGTATATAATTGGTGTGTCATTATTAGGCCAAAGTGAGGTGTATGGTAATTTAACATTAATTTATGCTGGTCGTGTTATGTTTACAATGATAATAATAAAATACGTTTATTTATATCCCGCCACCATCTCCCCCGGAGGGGACTCAGGGCGGCTCACAGAAATATCAGATACAAAACAAAACAATGTACAGTACATCAATAAACAATAACATACACCAATTATAATATTTAAACATTAACCAAAAAAGAAACAAACTTACTAAAAACATAGAATTAAAAACAGTGAGGTTGTCATGGTAGATTAGCAAAATGCACATTGGACTCTTTCTGGAAAAACCTGGCTATTTCAATGTGCTTTCGATTTAATCGGCACATCTCTACCTCACCTATAGCTTTGCACTGATTCATGCCTCTTCTTACCAACGGCCTTTATACACCGATTTTATGCCTTGCCCCAACTCACGGTACTGGTCATTGTTTGGATTATAGTATTACGTTGTTCGATGTTTTTATATATTTTATGTATTAATTAATTTTGTAATGTAATTTTATGCTATGGATCATTGCTGTTTTTAGGGCTTGGTCCCCATTGGGGTGATGGGGTGGAATATAAGAATTATGTTATTATTATTATTATGTTATGCTAATAATAATAATATGTTATACTAGTGGAGCCTCCCGTGGCTCAGCATGTTAAGTAGAGAGTGCCTTTCAAGCTGTCTTTCCTCTTTCTCAGGCCGCATCCCTGCCAAGACCCTCAGCCAGCAGCAACGCCGCGCATTGGCCAAGTTGGACCGCAAGAACCGGGCCTGGCAGCTCCGCCAGCAGCGAAGAGAGGCTGTAAGTCATTGATATTGGTGAATAAATTGGGTTGCTGTGCTGCGACCTTTTGGTCTGCAACTTCAGCAGCTCAGCAGTTTAACACGCTGCACCACCGGGGGCTTTGAATAATAATAATAATAATAAGAATAATAATAATAATAATGAATTTTCTAGTGGGAACATTAATAACATTGCAAAAGACTCTGGTTTCAATCTTGAATAATAATAATAATGAATTTTCTAGTGGGAACATGAATAACATTGCAAATTTATTTATTTATTTATTAGACTTGTATACCACTACTCCCAGTTTGGCTCGGAGCGGTTTACAGAAATAGATTAAAACCATACACTTAGCTTTAAAATAACAATAAAAACAATAAAAGCAACAATAAAAACAGACATAGCTCTTTCCTCGCAGGTGTTAGAAGAGAAGCGGAACCTGGGCCGCAAGGATGGGCCTCCGCACCTGGTGGTGGTGGTGCCGCTGCATGCCAGCGTTGCCGCCCAGAGCGCCTTGGGCTTGTTCCAGAGCGATGGGGCCTCCGCCGTATGCCGAACCGAGGGGGGGCCACAAGGCTACGCTTTGCTCTGCCCCCGATTCAAGCTGCGGTGGCGTTTTGTGGTAGCTGACACAGGTGAGGAGGAGACAGCTTTTGCACATGTGCAGTTCTTTTTAAAGTAATGAGCAGGGGCTATTTTTTATTTTTAATTGACAGGTGCTCACCCCGCCACAGGCCGGAACCGTTTAGCACTTTATAGGCTAAAGCCAGCACTTGTATTGAAAACATTGACTACAAAAACATTGGCTACTAACAAATTGACTACAAATAAAGATAGAATTGCATAAAATGAACTTACAGTAACAACATTGTCGAAAATTAAATCCGTAAAATGTTCAGTCCTTGCTTCCTAGAGAAACAGTTGTGGATCTGGGTGGGAGGCAGACTGCGTTGGATAAGCGAATGTTGGATAAGTGAGATTACTGTCCTTATCTTCCAGGGAACCTTCATACTGTGCTGGACCTGGCCAAGGTGGCCGACACGCTCCTTTTCCTGCTGGACCCCACGGAGGGCTGGGACGCGGCCGGGGATCTCTGCCTCTCCTGCATCTTTGCCCAGGGCCTCCCCAGTTACGGTGAGTGTTGCGCCAAAGAAGGCTGGGAAGGCAGGGCTGTTCCTACTTTCCTGGCCAGGCAGGTGCCAATCCTAAAACCTGAGATGTTGAGGAAGAGGTGGGACATGCCTTTTAGGAACCGTCAGCAAAAGCAGCAATTTTTTGTCACATTAATGGTTTGATTTCTATGACTACAGCCTGCCCACCACAATCTATTTTTTAACATGGGAGAAAACTTCATTTCTTGAGTGTGACTCTTGAGTCAGTTTCCGCTTTATTTATTTATAATAATAATAATGATTTTATTTTTGTACCCCGCCACCATCTCCCCAGTCAAAAGCATTGGGTCACCTTAAAGAATCATGTCAAAAGCATTGGGTCACCTTATACAATCCCGCTGGAGGACCTTGAAATTCCTAGAGGAAAATTTGTAATCAAATCCGCAAAAGTCCAAACCTACAAATGTGAAAGGGAAAACTATATTTCAGAGATCTGACAACTAAATGAACGGTTAAAATTTAAAATACAATTAAAATCCCATCTCTTCTGGCAGGCCTACCCAGCACACCTTAAACCAGGAATTTTGAATTTACATTCTATTGCTACTGTATTTTAATCTTTGTTCAATGCTTTTAAAAAATAATTTTATTAATTATTTAACACAAACAAACTAATATACAATAAGTAAACGTACATTCAAAAGTCTCTGGAGTACAGTTTCATTGCTCATAGATCCAAGTGAAGAGTTTTATCATGTGTCTTCAGGAGTGATCTGTCTGTTATTCCTAGTAGGAATACTTCTGGGTGCATGGGTATTTTTAGCTTTAATATTTTTTTCAGTGGTTTTATGGTCCATTTTTTTTACTTTTTTGCAAAACCATCAAATATGGAAAAAGGATCCTGTTGCTTGTTTACATTTCCAAAAAGTATTTTTCAATTGTGGCTAAATTTCGGCTGTTTTAACAGGTGTCATATATGATTAATAAAATTAAAATCTTCAAAAGCTAATCACTTCTGGAAAACTTCTGCAAAATGCTCTATGTGTTCTAATAATGAGTCTATAAATAAATAATAAAGAGTACTTCTTTATGTTTTAAAAGCGTATGGCACTTTATCACTGTTATTCATTTCCATGATACAGCACTTTATGAAACCTGTCCCCACTGGTTTGCTTTTAATTACTCTGATTTTATCTGCTTGGATTTAAATGGGCCTGAATATTTTGCACAAGATTTCCCTAGCCTAAAATAATACATTTTAATATATTGGTTTTATGGTTCCCATCCCCTTGATCTGGTCATGTAAGTGTGATTTATTGTTAAAATTGTACTATTTTACTTTGTTTAATAATGTGTATTATGTTGTTATGTAATGTTTGTGTTTGCTTTTATGACTGTAAACCGCCCTGAGTCCCATCTGGGAGATAGGGCGGTATATAAATAAAGTTTTTATTATTATTATTATTATTATTATTATTATTATTATTATTATGTATTGTCCATTATTTTATTTTGTGTATTGTTGAAATGCTTTAAGTTTTTGTCAAATATGCTGTGTCGTTGTTTTGGGCTTGTCCCTATTGTGAGCCGCCCTGAGTCCCTTTGGGGAGATGGGGTGAGATATAAAAATAAAGTTTATTATTCCTATTATTACCCCGCTCCAAACAATTTCTCGTGACCCTTGGAGCCCCTGGTGGCGCAGCGGATTAAACCTTGGGCCCCAACCGATTCTTTCTTCCCTCCAGGCCTCGCCGTCCAGGGCCTGTCTGGGCAGCCGCCAAAGAAGCAAAGCGAGTGCCGGAAAAAGCTGAGCAAAGCCACGGAGAAGCGCTTCCCCGGAGCCAGGCTCTTTGCCCTCGACACGGAGCAGGAGTCGGCCTCGCTCCTCCAGCACCTGGCCGGGCAGAAGCAGCGGCACCTGGCCTTCCGGGACCGGCGCCCGCACCTGATGGCGGAGGCGGCCCAGTTTGTGCCCGGCCCCGAGAGTCCCTCGGTGGGCACCCTGAAGGTGTCTGGATACCTGCGGGGCCGGCGCCTGAATGTCAACGCCGTGGTGCACATCGCAGGGCACGGGGACTTCCTCATGAGCCAGATGGACGCCCCCCCAGAGCCCTTTGCCCTGAACCCCAGAGTCACCAAAGGGCCACCAAGGAGCATCGAAGACCAGGTGGGCTCTTCTTTAAAAATGTTTATAATAGATACTGCTAATATTGTTGGAATTCAACCCCACACAGCCCAAGTTTGCAGTCCTCAATGAGGAGCAGTTAGTTAGGTTTAGGCTGAGGGAATCCCTTCCCCCCCGGCTCCTGAATGTCAGTTGGATTCACAGTTGGCCATG
Organism: Anolis carolinensis; assembly: GCF_035594765.1. Classification (NCBI taxonomy): domain Eukaryota; kingdom Metazoa; phylum Chordata; class Lepidosauria; order Squamata; family Anolidae; genus Anolis; species Anolis carolinensis. Next base: position 30,011,915 of record NW_026943819.1, read on the forward strand.
TTGAGTCTGTGTGGCAAGTGTGGGGTTCAGAGGGCTCTTAGATTGCAGGTGAACTATACATCCCAGTCCCTACAATTCCTCTAAATCAGTGATTCCCAAAGTGGGCGCTACCGCCCCCTGGTGGGCGCTGCAGCAATCCAGGGGAGCAGAGATGGCCACAGGTATATACAGTAGAGTCTCACTTATCCAACATAAACGGGCCGGCAGAATGTTGGATAAGCGAATATGTTGGATAATAAGGAGGCATTAAGGAAAAGCCTATTAAACATCAAATTAGGTTATGATTTTACAAATTAAGCACCAAAACATCATGTTATACAACAAAATTGACAGAAAAAGTAGTTCAATACGAAATAATGCTATGTAGTAATTACTGTATTTACGAATTTAGCACCAAAATATCACGATTTATTGAAAACATCGACTACAAAAATGCGTTGGATAATCCAGAACGTTGGATAAGCGAGTGTTGGATAAGTGAGACTCTACTGTATATCTTTCTGTTTAATTGCTATTAAATTTAAAAAATATATAATTTCCAGGGTGCTGAGTAATATTTTTTCTGGAAAGGGGGCGGTAGGCCAAATAATTTTGAGAACCACTGCTCTAAATCATGGTGAATTCTGTCAGAGTAATTTAAGTAGCGCAGCAGCAGTTGGATGGAGTCAGTGGAACGCTGAACGAAGAGACATCAGAGACGATGGTAAAACTATATACAAGTTTTACTGAAAGCAGTAATAATCAAGACAAACAGACTTGCAGACAATGGACACAGGACTTGACTCTCAGCAGACAGCACTCGACTCAGCACAGAACTGAATGCAATCAGTAATGCACACACACTTGTGTCTGGACACTCCCCAGTTCCAGCCACACATCAAGGTCATCACAGCTTCTTAGTAATTAACTCTTTCCAGACTATGTTACACTCTGGATGATGCAATCAGTATGCAATACAGGCAAGACACAAATTTCATTTAAACACTACCAATACACAAATCCCAAATTAACAAATTCTCCCCAAACCTCCAGTCTATTCAATTGCTGATCAATTCATCTGTTTGCTGTGTGCCATAGGAAAGAGTAGGAAAGGGTTAAGGGAAAGGCAATGGGCAGGATCATGCAAATGTACAGGGAAAGGGTGTGCTCACTGTAACCTGCAATGTCCTCGGAGAGAATGAATTGGTGGATCCATCGCACTGGGAACTAGAGCTTGAGTGTGGAGGCCAGAGGCTCTCTGTGTGAATAGACACCCCTGCCACATACACACATGCAGATTTTCACTTTTATTATATGTATAGATATTTATTCATAACCCTCTTTATCTTCCCAAAGGGGACTCAAAGCTGCTTGACATAAAAGCACTGGTGTCCAATTTTAAATATACAAATATACAAACATTAAAACTGAATTAAACAAAAAAGGGATTTTAAAAAATATGTTCATATCCATCAAACATATTCAAAGTTAAAAACCATAGCATCAGTTGGCATTATAACTCTATCCTGAATTTTATTAGGTCCCTTTTATTCTGGTATTTTAAGTGATGATGTTATTTTTATATTGCTGCTGCAGCCCCCCCCCCCCCCCCCCACCAATGAAGTCGACTGAATTGTACTTGGTGGTTGATTGATTTACTGCTCTATTAACTCTTGTTTTATTTTCTTACTGTGTTTTATTATTTTTTTGTATATTGTTCAATGTATTTCTGCTGTTGTTTTTGTAAATTGTGCTAGTTGGGCCTTGCCCCATATGAGCCGCCCCGAGTCCCCGTGGGGAGATGGTGGCGGGGTATAAAGTTTTATTTTATTATTATTATTATTATTATTATTATTATTATTATTATTATCCTCTGATTAGAATAGGAAAGGATTATGGGAGAGGCAGTGGGCGGCGTCATGCAAATTCCACTCCAATTGAGAGAGTAAGAAACACTGGGATGTCTGTGGCGGAGGAAAAACAGAAACTCTAGGATGAAATTGTCCCTGTAGGAAAGTCTTGGCTTGGGTGGTGGTCAGGATGGTGTTTGTGGAGGACATGGGCAGGCTCTTGGACATGTTCACGGTGCTCGCCATAACTTACAATGTCATTGGAGGGAGGGCCATTGGTGCCTCCTTAGTAGTGGGAGATACAGCTATTTGTGGAAGTGGACACCCCAGCCACACACATACATACACAATTTCACTTTTATGAAAGGTAGAGAGGTTGGCTCCCTCTCTACCTTCCTTCAGGAAACAACTGAAGACTTGGATGTTTCGGCAGGCCTTTGGAGATACAGTCATTCATTAATCAGCCCCAGAGGGTTTTTAATAATCTATCCCGTTTTTATTACGATTTTACCATTTATGTGTTTTAAATGCAATTTTTTATCCTGTATTTTTGTTTTAATTAGTATATTGTATTACTGTTTTATCTTTTTATAGTGTGATTTGTATTATGTTGCTTATGTTTTATTCTATGTTGTTTGGGCCTCTGCCCCATGTAAGCTGCCCCAGTCCCCACGGGGAGATGGTGGCGGGGTATAAATAAAGTATTATTATTATTATTATTATGTGTCTGGATTAAGAAAGAAGAGAAGACAAAACAAATGATGCAGCTCACATTTTCTTCCGTATCATGACTCGGTAAGCTCCATAGTCTTTCTCCTCCAAACCTTCTCCCATTGTTTTGTGTGTCTCTTTTGGGTCCTTAGGATGAGTTGGTGGACGGAGCAGCCGAGATGGAGGAGGAGGTGAAGGTGCTGAGCAAGGCCGACCCCAGCAAGCAGGAGCCGCTCCAGGCGGAAGCCGTGCCGGACCCCATGGAGGGCGAGCAGACCTGGCCCACCGAGGAGGAGCTCAAGGAGGCCCAAGGTCAGTAGATAAGGAGTCCTGGGGTCTTGGTTTCTTCCCGTTTGCTGGGCTGTGCTTGGAGTTGGATCTGGTCTAAGTCAGTCTCCAGCTCTCGGGGTAACAGTTTTGTAGGAGGCACCCATGCTCTCTTTACAGACTTCTTGGGTTTTGGATGAATGAATGAATGTAGACTATTTCTATCCCACCCTATCTATCTACCACTATATTGCAATATTATTAGTACTATTACATGCAATATAAATATACAATTATAAGAGTGTATTATTATTACTATATTGTATTACATTATAATGTTATCAGTATTACGAATCCATGAATTCAACCCATGATTTTAACATTTTATTTTTGTATGTTGATCTTTTATGACTGTTTTTATCGATGTTGATGTTTTATTGTTGATTGATTTGCTTATTGTTTTGCATTTGCTTTTATACTGTTGTGTCTGGGCATGGCCCCATGTAAGCCGCCCCGAGTCCCTTCGGGGAGATGGGGCGGGGTATAAGAATAAAATTTTTATTTTTTTTAATTATTATTATTATTATTATATTGTTATGTCTGGGCATGGCCCCATGTAAGCCGCCCCGAGTCCCTTCGGGGAGATGGGGTGGGGTATAAGAATAAAGTTATATATATATTATATTATATATCTCTCCAGAGGGGACTCAGAGTAGCTTACAACAAATAGAAAGGCAAACATTCAATGCCGTATAACAATTCAAAAGACTCTAAGTCAAAAGGTAAACCCAGTTTACCTCTACGCAAGCAGCAAGGACATTTGGGCAATGAAACACAGACCAACAAATAATGATAATAATAACAACAACTTTATTCTTATATCCCGCCCCATCTCCCTGAAGGAACTCAAGGCGGCTCACATGGGGACCAAGCCCAGCAATACACAATAAAATACAATCACATAAATACATTTAAAACATAAATCTTTCTCCCTCCCGGACCCACCGCTGTTTCTCTAGCAGTAGCGCGCAGCGGGCCAACGCACCCAACAACAACGCAAGTGTTTAATGTATTTGTCCATTGTTTTATTTTGTGTATTGTTGGAATGTTTTAAGTTTATGTTAAATATGTTGTTGTTGTTCGGGCTTGTCCCTGTTGTGAGCCGCCCCAAGTCCCTTCGGGGAGATGGGGCGGGATATTAAAATAAAGTTTATTATTTATTATTATTAAGTGCAGCCATGCTCCCAAACAAGTGACAGACTTGTTGTAAAACATGATGTTTTGGTTCTTAGTTTGTACAATCATAACATAGTAAGTAAATAAGTAAGTAAAAGTTTATTTGTATACCGCCCTCTCTCCCGAAAGGGACTCAGGGCGGTTTCCAATATAAAATCAGCATAAAACATTGTACAATAAAACACTGAAAACACTATAAAATGCTATAAGAATTAGAAACAAAAACAAAACATAACAATTGACTAAAACAATCACATAAGCAGAAGGAATATAATCACTCAAATAACATGAATCTGCAAAGAAAGAGGGAAAAAAGACCAAAGGACATATTTTGACATTTAATAGGTTTTTCCTTAATCCCTCCTTATTGTCCAATATTTTCGCTTCTCCAACGTTCTGCCAGCCCGTTTATGTTGGATAAGCGAGACTCTACTGTACTTGGAAGCAGGCTGGAGTATAATGTCAATCTGGCTAAAGAAAGGCCGGTTTTGATGCTTTGTGTGCATGTGTTTTGGTGCTAAGTGATTCCTTTCCCATGCAAACATCGGCAGATTCGCTTCAACGGAGCAAGAAGATCTCCAGGAAGGTCCCGAAAGGCACATCTGCCTACCAGGCTGCCTGGATCCTGGATGAGGAGGAATTACAGAATGGCAGTGAGGACGAAGAGGAGGAAGAAGAGGATGACCACAACGATTTAATGGAAGAGGCTTTCTCCCAGGTAATGTACCATATATACTCGAAAATAAGCAGAGTTTTTCAGCCCTTTTTTTGAGCTGAAAAGGCCTCCCTTGGTTTATAACGGGGTCAAGACTTAGGTTATGATTTTACAAATTAAGCACCAAAGCATCATGTTATACAACAAATTTGACAGAAAAAGTAGTTCAATACGCAGTAATGCTATGTAGTAATTACTGTATTTACGAATTTAGCACCAAAGTATCACAATGTATTGAAAACATTGACTACAAAAATGCGTTGGATAATCCAGAACGTTGGATAAGCAAATGTTGGATAAGTGAGACTCTACTTTAATATTATAATTTATTGTATATGCATATAATATTAATAATACAACATAATAATATTAATTATATATTATATAATACATGTAATATTATTAATAATATTACAATATATAAATATAGTACAATATGGTAATTTATTGCCAGCATTGTGCTATGCTAATAATATAATATTGTATGTAAATTTAATTTGTAAGCTGCTCTGAATCCCCTTTGGGGTGAGAAGGGCGGGATATACATGTATTAAATAAATAAATCTATCTATCTAAATACATTAATTTTATATATGAACTTTCCCCTCATATGTTTGCAGGTCTTTGCAAATCCTATATACATATAGATACCCAGAGATTTCCATGTATTTATTTACATGGAAGCCTGCTTCTTCTTCCTTAGGACATCAATTCACATCTTTATATATGGTGGTGGTTGTTTGACATTACTGTTGTATAAACCTTTGTTTTAATTTCTGTTTTATTATCTTCTTGTGTTTTAAACTGTGTATATTGTTGGTGTATTGGCGCTGTTACTTTTGTAACATTGTGAGCCGCCCCGAGTCCCCACGGGGAGATGGTGGCGGGGTATAAATAAAGTTTTATTATTATTATTATATGACTCTCATCTTTCTTTCTCTCAACCTTCTCTTCCTTAGTCTAAACAGACCCAGCTCTTTAAGACACTCCTCAGAGGGAGTATTTGTGGTCTCCAGACCTTTGATCCTTTTAGTTGCCCTCTGGACACTTCCCACCTTGTCAATAACTCTTGATAGATTTTTTTTTATCTTCCATGGTTTTACATATCCATTGTTAATGTAGACACATGTCCCCATTGATAGGGAGCTGGTGCTGTATTGTTCTTCCAGTCTCTCCAAATTGTTTATATGTTCTCATGCGCCAGGATGGGAGCAGTGAGGAGGAGGAGGAGGAGGAGTCCGGCAGCGAGGAAGAAGAGTGTGAGACCATGACTCTTCCAGAGGCCGAGGAGGAAGAGGAGGAGATGGAGGAAGAGGAGGCCATGCTGGAGAAGTACCGGCAGGAGCGGCAGCAGGAGATGTTCCCCGACGAGGTGGACACCCCTCGGGACGTGGCCGCACGCGTCCGGTAAGAGACCCTCACTTTCCTACAAGAAGGCTAGGAGGAGCAAGTATATTTACACCAGTGTGCTGCATTTAGGGTTGGAAAGAAAGGAGGATAGAAAAGGAGCAAGGCTGTCAGAAGCTAAGGTCTCAGAGTGTGTGTATTACGAGGGCTATCCACAAAGTAAATTACGTTTTGGAATTAAAAATTAACAAAACCACAGACCACTGACTACAAGGCAGCCTGAGCCCTGACACAGGCACAATGAATGGAAGACCTTCTCACAGCCACACCTGAGGCACAACAAGTGGACAGATTCTGGTCAAAGAACATTTAGTATAATGCCAAGTTCTTAACTTTGTGGTTTTTCTATACATTATAACTGTGTTCTCAATTTGCTTCTGTTTTTTAATTGTATGTTCTTATTGTATTGTTAGCTGCTTTGAGTCTCAACTCAAATAAATATAAATAAGCACAATAATAATAATAATAATCATCATCATCATCAGCTGATGACCCAAAATGCAGACTGTGCAAGGAAGCTGACGAAACCATTGATCCTATCCTTGTGTGTTGTACGAGGGCTATCCACAAAGTAAATTACGTTTTGGAATTAATAATTAACAACGTATAGGAAAAAATATTTATTATATACATTTGAAAGGCACACTGCAATAGTACTTTTAAACATAGTCCCCATTCAAAATTAGGCACGTTTCATAACGATTAGTAAGTTTTGAAAGTTATTACCCTCAGCGCTTTCCCGCCGCTGCTCTGAAGAATGTGGGATCCGTGCTATTGCAGGGTAATAACTAAATAATAATAATATTATTAATATTATATGTATACACAATATATTATAATTATTATATATTATTGTAAATTATATTGTGTGTATATATGTATGTGTGTGTGTGTATATATATATATACTAGCTGTGCCCGGCCACGCGTTGCTGTGGCAAAGTGGTGGTGGTATTGGTTAAAAATTGTTGTGTAATTTTTATTTGACGTTATTTGTATTTTTTAATTAATTTTATCGTAAGTTATCTTTTTATTTATTATATTTTATTATTTTCTTGTATTCTTTTTAGTTATTTTCTGTTATTATAGTATTTTATTGTATTAATTTTTTAGTGTTTTTAATTTTTTTTAGTGTTTTTAATTTTTTTATTGGGTTGCTAGGAGACCAAGTTGGAGGAGCTTAGCCTTCTAACTGGCAGCAATTGGCTAAAAGCAATTATTCCTCTCCCTCTAATTAGGACTTTATTTTTCTTTTCTTTTTGTTGTATCAACCTAGAGGCGTGGATGATGGGTTGTGTTGTCAAATTTCGAGGTTGGGGGGCCTGTAGTTTTGTTGTTTTGTGGGTCGCCGTGATGCCATCACTCTTTTATATATATAGATATATATATGTATACCTTTTTGGCTGGTAGGTTCCAGAAGTACCGAGGTCTGAAGAGCTTCCGGACCTCGCCGTGGGACCCCAAAGAGAACCTGCCCATGGACTACGCCCGGATCTTCCAGTTCAGAGACTTCTCCCGGTCCAGGAAACACGTCTTCCGGCAGACGGAGAAAGAGGAAGGCGACGGAGCCGAGGTGAGGCCTTGTCGTCATCTCCGTTTGGCTCAGATATTTTCCCCTTTTGCACCTCCATTGGCAACTCCAGTGTCCTGGCTTTCTAGAACAGGCATGGGAAAAACTCCACGTGTGATAGATAAATAGGACGTTTGGTTTGAATGTATGCCTTGTTATGATGTGTTTATTATGTTTTGAACTGTGCTTCAAGTTGTTGTGTGTTGTTTTGACAATTGACTGTTTTGGCATAAATGTTGGAAACCACCCTGAGTCCTCTTGAGATAGAGCAGTATAAAAAGTTTTATTATTATATTATATTATTGTATGAAAGAAGAACGAGTGAGGCCTAACTGGGCTGAAGACACAATTCTAAAATATGGAGGCCTGGAAAGGAGTCTTGTTAACACTTCCTTAAGTGATGCTGGTTTGTGTTGACTTTCTGGTCTCTTCCAAGTTGTGCTTTTGAGTTGAAAATGCATTAGTATATGCTAGTGGGCCACTCTCTTTCAGGTAACCCAAAGAGAGAGACATACAATCGTATGTTTTAATTTTTCATTTGTGCGTTTTCGGTATTTGATGTTTTTGTATGTATACTCTTTTGCATTTGTAAGCCGCCCTGAGTCCCTGCGGGGAGATAGAGGCGGGGTACAAGAATAAAACTATTATTATTATTATTATTATTATTATTATTTTATGACCACAGCAAATAAGATAGACATGCTGGATTTCGTATCACAAAATCACAAGTCGAACACTTCCCAAGCGTCTAGGACTGTGTGATGTATTTTCGGATGATGCGTGCAGATCCCAGTAGGGTGGCCTTTTGCAGTTGGCAGATCGTAATTTTGTCAATGTCTATTGTTTCCAAATGCCAGCTGAGATCTTTTGGCATGGCACCCAATGTGCCCATCACCACCGGGACCACCTGCACTGGTTTCTGCCAGAGTCTTTGAAGTTCCATTATTATTATTATTATTATTATTATTATTATTATTATTATTATTATTATTATTATACAGAGGCCTGGGATGGGTTCTGCAGCAGACACAGGTTACGTTACATAGTGCTCTTTGCTCCTGTTTTCCATGCTGTAATACGCCTCCAAATGTCCTGAGATGCCTGTTGGCAAGCTCTCCTTGCTCACTCCTTCCGTCGCTCTGACTTTCCTCAGGTCGGGTGGTACGTCACGCTCCACATTTGCCACGTGCCCCTCGCCGTCATGAAGAGCTTCCAGCAAGGGGGCCCCTTAGTGCTCTTCGCGTTGCTTCCCTATGAGCAGAAGGTGAGTCTGATGGGGACACTTCACCCCTTGCTTTTGAAAGCAGAAACCTTATTGTGCCTGGAAGCCACCATGATATTGAATAGTTGTTTGAATAAATGTATTATAATCAACAGATCAGACAAAACGAGTAGAACCAGACAGAGAGTATCAATAACAAGACCACATAAAAACAAACACTATTAAATACAGGTACAAATTCCCCCAAGTCTATGATGTCATTTGTTGTTACTGTTATCATCGGATTCTGATCTGCTAGCAATGACCTCAAACTATGATTTTTGGATGGCGTGATTTTATATCTCATATAATGTTGTTAAGTGTTAATATGTATTAATTTTTAACTCAATCTATTTTAAGCTTAATTTGTATATATTAATGGCCTTGAATGGTTGCCATGGGTAAGCCACCTTGAGTAGTTGGATGGAAGCAGTGGAACGCAGAACGAAGAGACACTCAGAGATGTTGGTAAAACTATTTGCAAAATTTTACTGTATGCAGCAATAATCAACACAAACAGACTTGCTGACGACAGACGAACACAGGGCTGCTCTGTTCTCCAACAGAACTTGACTCGAACTCTAGGCAGACAGAACTCAACTAAACAGAACTGAACTGATGCAATCGTTATGCGCACACACTTGTGTCTGGATACTCCCTAGTTCCAGCCACACATCAAGGTCATCCTAGCTTCTTGGCAATTAACTCTTTCCACACTATGGTACATTCTGGATGATACAATCAGTTGCAATACAAGCATGGCACAAATTGCATTTAAACACTATCAATACACTAATCCCACATTAACACCTGACCCTCGCGCTTTTCGCTTTGTGCCTGCAGATGTCTGTGCTGAACCTCTTGGTGAGGCGCCATCCCGGCTACAGCGAGCCCATCCGCTCCAAGGAGGAAGTGATCGTCCACTGCGGGTTCCGCCGCTTCCGGGCCTCGCCGCTCTACTCGCAGCACAGCACAGGTGGGAGAGGCCGGATTTATTGATCGAGAACAGGCCTGGGCCAAGGTGGGCCCTCCAGGGGCTTTGGACTTCAACTCCTACAGTTCCTAACAGACGGTTCCTAATTGGTTCTGTTTTATGACAGAAGCAATTAGTGATGGCATTTATAACCATGTTACAGCTTCTATATACTGTATATACTCGAGTATAAGCCTAGTTTTTCAGCTTTTTCACTGAAAAAACCCCCTTTGGCTTATACTCGGGTGAGGGTCCTGGTTGGCTTATATTTGGTTCAGCTTATACTTGAGAATATATGGTACATTTATTATTTTTCTCTGTTATTATTGGTATTATTACATTTATTATTTTTCTCTATTATTGTTGCTACTATTACATTTATTTTACTCTTTTTTATTATTATTATTAATACATTTATTATTTCACTCTATTATTATTATGTTTATTATTTTAGTCTATTACTACATGTATTATTTTCCTGTATTTATTTTTATTATTACATGTATTATTTTTCTCTATTATTATTGGTATTATTACATTTATTGTTTTCTCTATTATTGTTGCTACTATTACATTTATTTTGCTCTATTATTATTATTATAGTTATTATTTTACTCTATTACTACATGCATTATTTTCCTGTATTTATTATTATTATTATTACATGTATTATTTTAATCTATTTATTACTACATGTATTATTTTCCTGTATTTATTATTATTATTATTACATGTATTACTTCATTATTATTAAAAGGATACATAAGCACATTTACATTGAAGAAGTTGAGAATAATGATTTAATCGGAGTTGAACAATCTTATCTTAAATTAGAGCTTTATGTAAACATTCAAAAGCATTTAACCTACGGATGCCTCAATTAATGTAATTTTATTGGTATCTGTTTTTATTTCTGAAATTTACCACCCTCGTCTTATAATGGAGTCAATGTTTTCCCAGTTTTTTTGTAGTAAAATTAGGTGCCTCGGGTCGGCTTATACTTGAGTATATACGGTATATAAAAATGTATATAATGTAGATGCGCCTCCCCATGGGGTGCTCTAAGGTGCATGCAATATACATCTACAGTAGAGTCTCACTTATCCAACGTTCTGGATTATCCAACATATTTTTGTAGTCAATGTTTTCAATATATCATGATATTTTGGTTCTACATTCATAAATACAGTAATTACTACATAGCATTAATGTGTAATGAACTACTTTTTCTGTCAAATTTGTTGTATAACATGATGTTTTGGTGCTTAATTTGTAAAATCATAACCTATTTTGATGTTTAATAGTCTTTTTCTTAATCTCTCTTTTTTATCCAACATATTCACTTATCCGACGTTCTGCTGGCCCGTTTATGTTGGATAAGTGAGACTCTACCGTATATATATTAAAAAATGTAATGTGGCGTTTACTATGGAGTAAACAACAAAACCACTGGACCAAATCACACCAAATTTGGCCACAAAAGACATAGTCATCCAAAATATGTCTTTCAAGCAAAAAAAAACCTAGAAAATAATAACAATATTAGTAGTAGTGTCTAAGAAGGGCTACCAAAGGACTACCAAAGTGGTCCAAGGTCCATAAGAAGAGAGCTGGGTCTCTTTAAATCAGAGAAGAGAAGGTTGAGAGATGGGGCACGAGAACCGTGTTTAAATATTTGAAGAGATGTCTCATTGAGGAGAAAGGACAAAGCTTGTTTTCTGCTGATCTAGAAACCTGAGTGCAGTAGAGTCCAATGGAGTCTTTTAATGAGAGGGACTTGGATGGTGTCTTTCTGGGGTGGACTAGATGGCCCTTGGGGGTCCCTTCGGATTCTGTGATTCCATGGAAACAACGTGGCTCGTAAACAAGCTCTTCTCCCCTTTAGGAGACAAGCACAAGCTGGAGCCCTTCCTCCGTGCCGATGCCGCCGCCGTGGCCTCCCTCTACGGACCCATCACGTTCCCTCCGGCTTCTGTGTTGCTCTTCAAACAGGAGAAAGAAGGTGAGTGTGGGGTTGGGCTTTGTGGCAGGCTCCCGGTTGTGAGGCCGGGCTGTGGCGCAGGCTGGTGAGCAACCAGCTGCAACAAATCACTCTGACCAAGAGGCCAGCTCGGAGCCTGCGTTGGTCTCTGTCTCTGTTCTGTGTTAAGGCATTGAATGTTTATTTATTTATTATTTATTTACAGCATTTATATTCCGCCCTTCTTTCTCACCCCGAAGGGGACTCAGGGCGGATCACATTACACATATAGGCAAACATTCAATGCCTTTTAACATAGAACAAAGACAAGACAAACATAGGCTCCGAGCGGGCCTCGAACTCATGACCTCCTGGTCAGAGTGATTCGTTGCAGCTGGTTGCAGCTGGCTTGCTCTCCAGCCTGTGCCACAGCCCGGGCCCAATGTTTGCCTTATATGTGTAATGTGATCCGCCCTGAGTCCCCTTTGGGGTGAGAAAGAAGGGCGGAATATAAATACTGTAAATAAATAAATAAAATAAAATCCAAAGGCCTAGTTGCCCATAGGTTGTATGGCTGTGGGTTTTAAATTTAAGCACAGGCTCTCATTCTATGCTATCATTCATATGTATGTATATATTTGTGTGTGGTATATGTATGTGTGTGTATGTATGATATATATGTGTGTGTGTGTGTATAGCTATATCTATATATATAAAAGGGTAATGAAATTTTGGCCTAGGACAAAACAACAAAACTACACATCCCAGAAACACTAAACTTGGCAGCACAACCCCTCATCCATGCCTCTACGTTCATACAACCAAAAGAAAAGAAAAATAAAGTCCTAATTAGATGGAGAGGAATAATTGTTTTTATCCAATTGCTGCCAGTTAGAAGGCTAAGCTCCGCCCACTTGGTCTCCTAGCAACCCACTCAGCCCAGTGGACAGGCAGAGTTAGGCCTCACTTAGGCCTCTTCCACACTGCCTATAAAATACAGATTATCTTATTTTAACTGGATTATATGCCAGTGTAGACTCAAGGCCCTTCCACACAGCTCTATAACCCATTTATAATCTTATATTATCTGCTTTGAACTGGATTATCTTGAGTCCACATTGCCATATAATCCACTTCAGTGTGCATTTTATAGAGGTGTGTAGAAGGGGCCTCATATAATCCAGTTCTAAGCAGATAATATAAGATTATAAATCTACAGTAGAGTCTCACTTATCCAACATAAACAGGCCGGCACCTTGACCCTTGACCTTAACTACCACCAATTCCTCAATACTTTATTTCCCATACCACCAGACTTCGCCACAGCAACGCGTGGCCGGGCACAGCTAGTAGAAGATATGAGAATGATGTTGTGGTCAGTATTGTTGTTGACCCAGCGGTGTCTCCTCTCCAGGGCCGCACAGCCTCCTGGCCACCGGCTCCCTGCTCAGCGTCGACCCCGACCGGCTGGTCATCAAGCGGATCGTGCTCAGCGGCCACCCGTTCAAAATCCACCGCAAGATGGCCGTGGTGCGCTACATGTTCTTCAACAGAGGTGGGCTTTGCGTCGAGGGAGACCCTGGACCCCCAAATACAGTCCAGGCCGCCCCCAAGTTATAAATATCCGACTTTCCAATGACTCCTAATTAAACAGAGACTGGATGGCCATCTGTTGAGAGGGTTTGGATGGTGTCGTCCTGCTTAGAAGAGGGTGGGACTGGACGGCCCTTGGGGCCACGTCTAACTCGAGGTCCCTTAAACTGAACCCTGGGGTGGGAAGCGGGGTGCACGATGCCCAAGGAGGCAACTCATGTTTGCTCTTTCCTTGCAGAGGATGTGACGTGGTTCAAGCCGGTGGAGCTGCGCACCAAGTGGGGCAGGCGAGGGCACATCAAGGAACCTCTGGGTAAGTGGGGCAGGCGGTGGGTGTCGGATCCTCTTCTCCCAGTTGTGCTGTGGGTCAGTCTTCCATCGAAAAAGCACCAAGACACGCTCGTAGATTCCAACAGATTTTATTGTACCGAATGCCAGAACCTTCTCTTTGGCCCACATATATAGGGGCTCCCACATACCAGAGGGTCATTGAAGTTTTATGGCTGACCCATTTTATGGCTGGCATCTGTTCCTTGTCAGCCGACCAGAGATGTCAAGGACATAAGTGTTTCTTTTTTTTTTTTTGGGGGGGGGGGGGGTTAATGTTTAAATATTATGATTTGTGTATGTTATTGTTTATTGATGTACTGTACATTGTTTTGTTTTGTATCTGATATTTCCGTGAGCTGCACGAGTCCCCTCCGGGGGAGATGGTGGCAGGATATAAATAAACTTACATTATTATTATTATTATTATTATTATTATTTCCCCCAAAGTTCAACAGCTACTCATTGTCACAGTTCTCATCTGCACCTTTTAATTACAGTTCCTGAGTGTAGTTGTTTTCCAGGCCTCAATGTTTTAGAATTGTGTCTTCATCGCAATTAGGCCTCATCCATACACTTTTCATACAATTCCATTCAAACCATACATCGTATATTTTTATGCATCACATCTGGATTTCTCATTGTCACTTTTCACGACACAGTTGATCGAGTCTTCACCTCCTTTATTTATTTATTTATTTATTTATGTATTTACTACATTTCTATCCCGCCCTTCTCACCTCAAAGGGGACTTAGAGCGGCTTACAAATTAAATTTACATACAATATTATATTATTAGCATAGCACAATAGTGGCAATAAATTACCATATTGTACTATATCTATAAATTGCAATATTATTAATAATATTACATGTAATATATAATATATAATTGATATTATAATATTGTATTATTAGTATTATATCGTATTACAAAATACTGTATATACTCGAGCATAAGCTGACCCGAATATAAGCCAAGGCACCTAATTTTACCAACCAAAAACTGGGAAAACATTGACTCCAGTATAAGCCGAGGGTGGGAAATTTCAGAAATAAAAATGGATACCAATAAAATTATATTAATTGAGGCTTCAGTAGGTTAAATGTTTTTGAATATTTACATCAAGCTCTAATTTAAGACAAGACTGTACAACTCTGATCAAATCATTATTTTCATCTTCTTCAATGTAAATGTGCTTATGTATCCTTTTAATAATAGAATAAAATAATACATGTAATAATAATAATAAATACAGGAAAATAATTCATGTAATAATAATAAGATCTGAGTGAAATAATAAATGTATTAATAATAAAAATAGAGTAAAATAAATGTAATAGTAGCAACAATAATAGAGTAAAATAATAAATGTAATAATACCAATATTAATAAAGAAAAATAATACATGTACCATATCTTCTCAAGTATAAGCTGACCCAAATATAAGCCAACCAGGACCCTCACCTGAGTATAAGCCGAGGGGGGCTTTTTCAGTCTTTAAAAAAGGGCTGAAAAACTAGGTTTATACTCGAGTATGCATATACAATATATTATAATATTATATATTATTGGTCTCCATAATGCCCGTTTCAGGTTTTTTGGGATGGTGTCTCCAGTCTTGCTAGACCTTTAGACCCCAGCCAAACCCAGTCGTAGAATTTCATTCATTCATTCATTTGTCTCTCCCTCTCTTCCTGCCAGGGACCCACGGCCACATGAAGTGCCAGTTTGACGGGCAGCTGAAGTCTCAGGACACCGTCCTCATGACCCTCTACAAGCGGGTCTTCCCCAAGTGGACCTTCGACCCGTTTGTGCCGGAGCCGCGCCAGAGAAACGCAAGCTCCTTGCCTTGCGAAGAGGAGGAGGACATGGCCTGAAAATATCCTTTCCAAGAGATGCCTTTGCCTTTATTTATTGACAATCTAACTCCCAGGGAGAAGGGATAAGCTGGGGACCAGTTCATCCCAGTAGGGACTGGTTGCTATGAAAGACGGCACCACGACGTCTTGGATACTAAGCAACCTCTTGCGGGGTTTGGATTCAAAGGAGCGGCGTTATCTCCGCTTAATAAAACCCTGAACTCCATTTCTTTCTGGCGTTACGGTGCCTTAAGTCAATAAATGCAGGTTTATTTCACCGACACGGGATCTACCGTATATACTCGAGTATAAGCTGACCCGAATATAAGCCGAGGCACCTAATTTTACCACAAAAAACCTGGGAAAATATTGACTCAAGTATAAGCCGAGAGTGGTAAATTTCAGAAATAAAAATAGATACAGTAGAGTCTCACTTACCCAAGCTAAACGGGCCGGCAGAAGCTTGGATAAGCGAATATCTTGGATAATAAGGAGGAATTAAGGAAAAGCCTATTAAATATCAAATTAGGTTATGATTTTACAAATTAAGCACCAAAACATCATGTGATACAACAAATTTGACAGAAAAAGTAGTTCAATACGCAGTAATGCTATGTTGTAATTACTGTATTTACGAATTTAGCACCAAGATATCACGATATATTGAAAACATTGACTACAAAAATGGCTTGGATAATCCAGAAGCTTGGATAAGCGAGGCTTGGATAAGTGAGACTCTACTGTACCAATAAAATTACATTAATTGAGGCATCAGTAGGTTAAATGTTTTTGAATATTTACATCAAGCTCTAATTTAAGATAAGACTGTCCAACTCTGATTAAATCATTATTCTCATCTTCTTCAATGTAATTGTGCTTATGTATCCTTTTAATAATAACAGTAAAATAATACATGTAATAATAATAATACATACAGGAAAATAATACATGTAGTAATAAATAAAATAATAAATGTAGTAATAAGATCAGAGTAAAATAATAAACGTATTATTAATAAAAATAGAGTAAAATAAATGTAATAGAAGCAACAATAATAGAGAAAAATAATAAATATAATAATAATAGAGATAAATAATTAATGTACCATATATTCTCAAGTATAAGCTGACCCAAATAAAAGCCAACCAGGACTCTCACCTGAGTATAAGCCGATGGGGGCTTTTTTAGTCCTAAAAAAAGGGCTGAAAACTAGGCTTATACTCGAATATATGCAGTATTTACGATTTACTCAGAGCAGCTTACAAATCAAATGTACATACAATATCTTATTCGGATAGCACAATATAAGCATTAAATTACGATATTGTACTATATCATTATATGGTAATATTATTAGTAATATAATTCTATAATATAATATCATTCTCTCCTGACGTTTCGCCCACATCTATGGCAGGCACCCTCAGAGGTTGTGAGATAGGCATTTTAATTGTGATCTTTTTCAGAACCTCTGAGGATGCCTGCCATAGATGTGGGTGAAACCTCAGGAGAGAATGCTTCTGGAGCATGGCCAGACAGCCCGGAAAATGCACAACAATGCATTAGCTGTCTCAACGATTTAGAACAAATTCTGAGTCTCGAATTCAGTTTCAATCCAAAGCGAATTTTATTTTTTGGAAAGCAAAACCTTAGCATATAGACATGGCACTGAAGTCTATAAAAATTTCCATTGTATTCTAGGAAAGGCACAAATTGGCATCTGCAGTGGCTGCAAATGAAGCTATTTGCAAACTATGAATCCTAGTACTGTTGCTAAGAAATCCTTTGGTTTTCCAACATCCATTGCTTACAGTTTCAGAGAACTACAAATATTCTACAAATAAGTGTCGTGAAGAATATATCCCTCTGCAACACTTCCATTGTTTTGGTAAAAAGCTTAAAATATGGAGACGATCCAAAGGATATTAGACTCAGCGCTATTCACAAGTGAGTTCCCTTCCTCAAACTTCCCCTTAAGAACTTTGTAGAAATTTATTTTTATTTTTCACCCCAAAAGCACTTGTTAAATAACAATAACAATGAGAGACATAAATGGGAATTGCTTCCAATCCTGGTCAAAAAGGATTTGCAAAAAACCACAATGTTTAGAGGATTCCTACCATTCATTTATCTTGTATTAGAAATTATTTCTACTCTTGTATATATTGCACACCAAGCTGCCATTCATTCCTTGCATGATGCAGACATTGCGTGATTTGCAAGCGTTGCTGCGACGGCTTGAAGGTTTAGTCGTCCCCTCCGCAAAGAAGGAGCAAAACTTTTCTATAGTCCCCCGAAGTGTCTCCCTGAAAAAGAAAGAGAAGGAACATTGTAATTACTGTACAGAGTTGGAAGGGACCCACAAAGGCCATCCAGTCCAACCTGGTATGTCAGAAGGCACCAGCGAAGCCCTCCCGACAGATGGCCATCCAGCCTCTGCACAAAACCCCCCATGGGGAGCAATGCTGGGGACTGCAGTCCTCCCCATTGGTGTGTTGTATTGAGCCATGCCCTGGTTTGAGGGACTGGAAGAAGTCCTAGAAGCACAGAGCTGGAAGAGACCCCCAAGGGCCATCTAGTCCAACCCCCAAAGATAGAGATAGGCGAGTAGATGGATGGATAGATAGCCATCCAGTCCAACCTCCTAAGATAGAAATGGATGGATCAGTGAATGGATAGATGCATGGGTGATAGATAGATAAATACGTTAGATAGGTAGACATCCATCAAGTCCAACCCTATAAGATACAGGTGAAGGGATCGATGAATGGATGGATGATAGATAGATAGATAGATAGATAGATAGATAGATAGATAGCCATCCAGTCCAACTTCCTAAGATAGAAATAGATGGATCCATGAATGGATGGATGGGTGATAGATAGATAGATTAGATAGATAGACATCCATCCAGTCCAACCCTATAAGATACAGGGGAATGGATGGATGGATGATAGGTAGATAGCCATCCATCCAGTCCAACCCTATATGATAGAGATGGATGGATGATAGTTATAAATAGATAGATGGCCATCCAGTCCAACCTCCTAAGATAGAAATGGATGGATCAATGAATGGATGGATGGGTGATAGATAGATAGATGCGTTAGATGGATAGACATCCATCCAGTCCAACCCTATAAGATACAAGTGGATGGATGATAGATAGATAGATAGATAGATATGGTAGATAGATATCCATCCATCCAGTCCAACCCTATAAGAGAGATGGATGGATAGATGGATGAATGATCATTAGTGATAGACAGATAGATAGATACTGATAGATAGCCATCCAGTCCAACCCCCTAAGATAGAGATGGATGATTGATAGAGAGATAGATAGATAGATAGATAGATAGATAGATAGATAGATAGTCAAGCCATCCAATCCAACCCTTTAAGATAGAGATGGATGATTGATTGATTGATTGATTGATAGTCAAGCCATCCAGTCCAACCCTTTAAGATAGATGGATGATTGATTGATTGATTGATTGATTGATAGTCAAGCCATCCAGTCCAACCGTTTAAGATAGAGATGGATGATTGATTGATATTTAGATAGTCAAGCCATCCAGTCCAACCCTTTAAGATAAAGATGGACGAATGAATAGCTAGAGATAGAAAGCCAACCCCCTAAGATAGAGATGGATGGGTGAGTGAAGAGAGAGAGAGGGGGGGGGGGAGAGGGGGAGAGGTCCAGTCCAACCCCCTAAGATAGAGATGGATGGATGGATGGATGAACCAATGATAGACAGATAGACATCCAGTCCGACCCCCAAGATAGAGATGGATGGATGGATGGATGGATGGATGGATGATAGATAGATAGATAGATAGATAGATAGATAGATAGATAGATAGGGGAGATAGATAGCCATCCAGTCCAACCCTATAAGATAGAGATGGATGGATGGATGGATGGATGGATGGAGAGAGAGATGGCCAAGCCATCCAGTCCAACCCCTTAAGATAGAGATGGGATGGATGGATGGAGAGAGAGAGAGATGGCCAAGCCATCCAGTCCAACCCTTTAAGATAGAGATGGGATGGATGGATGGATGGATGGATGGATGGATGGATGGATGGATGGATGGAGAGAGAGATGGCCAAGCCATCCAGTCCAACCCTTTAAGATAGAGATGGGATGGATGGATGGAGAGAGAGATGGCCAAGCCATCCAGTCCAACCCCTTAAGATAGAGATGGGATGGATGGATGGATGGATGGATGGAGAGAGAGAGAGATGGCCAAGCCATCCAGTCCAACCCTTTAAGATAGAGATGGGATGGATGGATGGATGGATGGATGGAGAGAGAGATGGCCAAGCCATCCAGTCCAACCCTTTAAGATAGAGATGGGATGGATGGATGGATGGATGGATGGAGAGAGAGAGAGATGGCCAAGCCATCCAGTCCAACCCTTTAAGATAGAGATGGGATGGATGGATGGATGGATGGATGGATGGATGGATGGAGAGAGAGATGGCCAAGCCATCCAGTCCAACCCTTTAAGATAGAGATGGGATGGATGGATGGAGAGAGAGATGGCCAAGCCATCCAGTCCAACCCCTTAAGATAGAGATGGGATGGATGGATGGATGGATGGAGAGAGAGAGAGATGGCCAAGCCATCCAGTCCAACCCTTTAAGATAGAGATGGGATGGATGGATGGATGGATGGATGGATGGATGGATGGATGGAGAGAGAGATGGCCAAGCCATCCAGTCCAACCCCTTAAGATAGAGATGGGATGGATGGATGGATGGATGGAGAGAGAGAGAGATGGCCAAGCCATCCAGTCCAACCCTTTAAGATAGAGATGGGATGGATGGATGGATGGATGGATGGATGGATGGATGGAGAGAGAGATGGCCAAGCCATCCAGTCCAACCCTTTAAGATAGAGATGGGATGGATGGATGGAGAGAGAGATGGCCAAGCCATCCAGTCCAACCCCTTAAGATAGAGATGGGATGGATGGATGGATGGATGGATGGAGAGAGAGAGAGATGGCCAAGCCATCCAGTCCAACCCTTTAAGATAGAGATGGGATGGATGGATGGATGGATGGATGGATGGATGGAGAGAGAGATGGCCAAGCCATCCAGTCCAACCCTTTAAGATAGAGATGGGATGGATGGATGGAGAGAGAGATGGCCAAGCCATCCAGTCCAACCCCTTAAGATAGAGATGGGATGGATGGATGGATGGATGGATGGAGAGAGAGATGGCCAAGCCATCCAGTCCAACCCTTTAAGATAGAGATGGGATGGATGGATGGATGGATGGATGGATGGATGGATGGATGGATGGAGAGAGAGATGGCCAAGCCATCCAGTCCAACCCCTTAAGATAGAGATGGGATGGATGGATGGATGGATGGATGGAGAGAGAGAGAGATGGCCAAGCCATCCAGTCCAACCCTTTAAGATAGAGATGGGATGGATGGATGGATGGATGGATGGATGGATGGATGGATGGATGGAGAGAGAGATGGCCAAGCCATCCAGTCCAACCCTTTAAGATAGAGATGGGATGGATGGATGGAGAGAGAGATGGCCAAGCCATCCAGTCCAACCCCTTAAGATAGAGATGGGATGGATGGATGGATGGATGGATGGAGAGAGAGAGAGATGGCCAAGCCATCCAGTCCAACCCTTTAAGATAGAGATGGGATGGATGGATGGATGGATGGATGGATGGATGGATGGATGGAGAGAGAGATGGCCAAGCCATCCAGTCCAACCCTTTAAGATAGAGATGGGATGGATGGATGGAGAGAGAGATGGCCAAGCCATCCAGTCCAACCCCTTAAGATAGAGATGGGATGGATGGATGGATGGATGGATGGAGAGAGAGATGGCCAAGCCATCCAGTCCAACCCTTTAAGATAGAGATGGGATGGATGGATGGATGGATGGATGGAGAGAGAGAGATGGCCAAGCCATCCAGTCCAACCCCTTGATAGAGATGGATGGATGAATAGCTAGAGAGAGACAGCCAACGCCCTACCTTGATGAAGGCGTAGAGGGACTTCCCGTACATCCGCTTGAAGTCCGCCTTGATGTCAATCATGTCGATCTCACAACGGGACACCATCAGGCGGATGAGCGTGTCGTCGTCCGTCCCCAGGCCCTGCGGGGAGAGCGCGGGGGGAGCTGTAGTTTCCCCCGGGGCAGGGAAGGGCCCGGACCTTGGGGAACTACAACACCCAGCATCCCATAGGACTGAGACATTTAGAGGAGGTCGGGAGCTGTAGTTTCCCGAGGAGGAGGGTGAGACCTTGGGAAACTACAAATCCCAGGATCCCATAGCATTGAGCCACGGAGAGGAGGTCGGGAGCTGTAGTCTGCCGAGGTGCCCGGGACTTTGGGAAACTACAACTCCCAGCATCCCACAGCATTGAGCCATTGCAGTTTGAGCGGGCTCAGATTGCAATCAATACTGTTGACATTTAATTCTGTTTTAACGTTTGTATGTTTTAAATGGTATTGAAATGCTTTTAATGTAAAACCACTTTGAGTTCTTCTTTGTGGGGAGAAAAAAACAAGAAGAAGAAATAATAATAATAATAATAATAATAATAATAATAATAATAATAATAATAATAATCTTGTTTGCTATGTCATACTTTGTCTTTGGGGGGCCTTTAGTTTTGTTGTTTTTCCCGGTGGAGCGATGCCATTCTCCTTTTATATATATAGATAGTAATAATAATAATAATAATAATAATAATAATAATGTATTATCTGCCTCCCTTTACGATTCAAGGCAGGGTGCACCATCATTAAAACAAAGAGATAAGAACACTTATTAAAATACAAGAAATGCCTAATTAAAACTCCCTGATAAATGCAGATTAAAATCCACAAGTTGCAACATGATCTCGTGTTTGGAGGAATGCCTATAATTCCCAAAATAAGAATCCTGTCATCAATATATGAACGAGTGCTTTGAATAAGGCGTCCTAGGCATTCTTACATTTTGAGCCCCATTGGCAATATTTTGCCGTTCCAGCATCGCATCGCTTTGCATTTATTTTCTTTTTTAAAGGGATAATTATTTGCACATTATTATTTTTTGGGAGGCTCATTTACCTTCATGGATTTGTAGAGTCTTTCGGCAAAGTAGGCGGTCCTGCTCCGCATGCATTTGACTGTGGGAAGAAAAGGAGAAAAAAAGGAAGCCGAATTAGCAACGGATAAGCCCGTCCACACTGTGGAATCAACCCGGTTTGGCACCACTTTCACTGCCATTGCTCAAAGCTGTGGGATCCCGGGAGTTGTAGTTTGGTGACAACTGGTAGAATTTGTTAGCATTGCACCACAGCAGTCAAAGTGGCATCGAACGGGGTTAATTCCACCCTAAGAAGATGAATAAATCCAGGACCCACCGATGGCCAGCAAGGCGTCCTCGAGGTCTCCGGACATCTCGGACTTGATGCTCTCCGTAATGTCCTTGTCGGCAATCTTCCTGTATTCGTCAAACACTGGGGAAGGAGAAAGGAAGGTGTAATGAAGTACGAATTTTTGGTTTACAGATGTTATGTTTAATTGTGTGTTTGTGTTTTAAAAGGGTAAGTATTACAGTTATTGCCTCTCAGTACTCAGAGGCTGGTTGCCATGGAGAAGTAGGCGGAGCCAACTGCTGTTTAGTTGAAGAAGTGCAGAGTTTAAAAAAGAGGGTCAGTCTGTGCTCTGATGAGGCACAGGGAAGATTGATTCCAGGTTGATGGGATCAAGGAGACTCAATTGTTCATTTTGAGTCGGTTTAAAATAAGTTTGGTGACTTATTTAATGTAGTCTGTGCCCTGGTAAGGGACAGAGAGTCTGTGATCGTATATCACAGGGGTGACCGTGGTTTAAAAGTAGCAGAGGAAGAAGTTCTAACTACTTTAAGTAAGAGAAGTGACACTTTAGGGAGTTTGACTCATCTCATTCTAGTATTGTAACTGTTAATAAAAAATACCTCTAAGTGAGAAACAACATTGAAACCACTAAGCTTTGTGCCTAAATAAACTTGTTATTGTTCTTCCAACATCTAAGCTTTTTGAATGGGAGTCCCGCAAAATAAAGAGTTAAAAATAGAAGTGTTTTTTGCAGGGAGGAAGCAAACTGCCCGTACTTTTCATAGATATGCATGGAAAATGGGAATGCAAAAGAAGCGGATATATCAACACATCTACCGAGCGGATTTGCACTCAAATCGGCTTGTGCAAATGAATGGGACCCGAAATGACCTATGGGTTGCATCTACACTAGCAGATTGATGCCACTTCAAGGCTGTGGAGTCCTGGGAGTTGTAGTTTGGCAGAGAAAGCTAAAGGCCTTGTCAAACTACAACTCCCATTAGCCTGTTGCATTGAGTTGTGGCAAACTGCACTCATTCCACAATCTAGATGCACTCTTGGTAGGGATCCTCAAGTCAGCCTCTACTCAATAATAATAAAGAATCCTAGGGCTGGAAGGGACCCTCAAAGGCCATCTAGTCCAACCTGCTTCTGCCATTATGCAGGAAAAGCACCACCAAAGCCCTCCCGACAGATGGCCAGGGGGTTGGGACTTCCATTGCATAAGCCTTACCTCTTAGCAGGTGGTTCCGGTTCCTTGTGCAGAGGACCGTCATGAATTGGGCCTCATCCGTCCCCCACCGTTTCTCCCCTGCTTCATAAAGGCACTAATAATAATAATAACAATAAATATGTTATTGATGTTATTGGATGTATGTTTGTTTTGCATTGTACGCCACGCCAGGCCCATGGGGGGAGATGGAGGCGGGGTACAAGAATAAAATTATTATTACTATTATTATTATTATTATTCTCCAGTGTAGGCACACACAGATTCTTCCTGTATAAATTTAGAGGATTTCCGTCCTACCAACCTCAGCATCTTGCTTGGCTTGGGCTTCGTCAACGTAGTTGCTTTCGTCCCGGTTGCCCTGACAAACAGAAAGCAAAGGTTAGGTTTGTTATGACATTATTATTATTATTATCATTATTATTATTATTGATGGGAATCTATTGAGCGGTTAGACTGAAAATAACCCTTTCTTGGGGTGATTCCACCAAAAATATAGTCGAGTGCCAGAAGCACATGTGGGCGCTGGAGGGACCCAGGGGGGCGGTGATGGCATCTATTAGGACATGGGGGCGGGGCCAGGGGAGTGGGCGGGGCCTCTTCCCAAGTGCCGGAGACAGGGCTGAGCTCCGAGGCGCCTGTTAGGACACGGGGCGGAGCTAGAGGAGTGGGCGTGGCTTCTTCCCAAGAGCCCGAGACAGGGCTGAGCCTCTATACCTCTCCTGAGGCGCTTGTTGGGACCCAGAGGGCGGAGCTAGGGAAGGGGGCGGGGCCTCCTTCCAAGAGCCTGAGACAGGGCTGAGCCTCTATATTTCTCCTGAGAGGCCTTTTAGGGCTAAAGGGCGGGGCTAGGGAAGGGGGCGGGGCCTCTTCCAAAGAGCACGAGACAGGGCTGAGCCTCTATGTGTCTCCTGAGAGGCCTTTTAGGAATAAAGGGCGGGGCTAGGAGTGGGGGTGGGGCCTCCTTCCAAGAGCCTGAGACAGGGCGGAGCCTCTATACTTCTCCTGAGAGGCCCTTTAGGACTAAAGGGCGGGGCTAGGGGTGGGGGCGGGGCCTCTTCCCAAGAGCCTGAGACAGGGCTGAGCCTCTATATCTCTCCTGAGAGGCCTTTTAGGACTAAAGGGAGGGGCTAAGGGAGGGGGCGGGGTCTCCTTCCAAGAGCCTGAGACAGGGCGGAGCCTCTATACTTCTCCTGAGAGGCCTTTTAGGACTAAAGGGCGGGGCTAGGGGTGGGGGCGGGGCCTCTTCCCAAGAGCATGAGACAGGGCTGAGCCTCTATACCTCTCCTGAGGCCTTTTAAGACTAAAGGGTGGGGCTGGAGTGGGGGCGTGGCCTCTTCCCAAGAGCCTGAGACAGGGCTGAGCCTCTATATCTCTCCTGAGAGGCCTTTTAGGACTAAAGGGAGGGGCTAAGGGAGGGGGCGGGGTCTCCTTCCAAGAGCCTGAGACAGGGCGGAGCCTCTATACTTCTCCTGAGAGGCCTTTTAGGACTAAAGGGCGGGGCTAGGGGTGGGGGCGGGGCCTCTTCCCAAGAGCATGAGACAGGGCTGAGCCTCTATACCTCTCCTGAGGCCTTTTAAGACTAAAGGGTGGGGCTGGAGTGGGGGCGTGGCCTCTTCCCAAGAGCCTGAGACAGGGCTGAGCCTCTATATCTCTCCTGAGAGGCCTTTTAGGACTAAAGGGAGGGGCTAAGGGAGGGGGCGGGGTCTCCTTCCAAGAGCCTGAGACAGGGCGGAGCCTCTATACTTCTCCTGAGAGGCCTTTTAGGACTAAAGGGCGGGGCTAGGGGTGGGGGCGGGGCCTCTTCCCAAGAGCATGAGACAGGGCTGAGCCTCTATACCTCTCCTGAGGCCTTTTAAGACTAAAGGGTGGGGCTGGAGTGGGGGCGTGGCCTCTTCCCAAGAGCCTGAGACAGGGCTGAGCCTCTATATCTCTCCTGAGAGGCCTTTTAGGACTAAAGGGAGGGGCTAAGGGAGGGGGCGGGGCCTCCTTCCAAGAGCCTGAGACAGGGCTGAGCCTCTATATCTCTCCTGAGAGGCCTTTTAGGACTAAAGGGCGGGGCTAGGGGTGGGGGCGGGGCCTCTTCCCAAGAGCCTGAGACAGGGCTGAGCCTCTATATCTCTCCTGAGAGGCCTTTTAGGACTAAAGGGCGGGGCTAGGGGTGGGGGCGGGGCCTCTTCCCAAGAGCCTGAGACAGGGCTGAGCCTCTATATCTCTCCTGAGAGGCCTTTTAGGACTAAAGGGAGGGGCTAGGGGTGGGGGCGGGGCCTCCTTCCAAGAGCATGAGACAGGGCTGAGCCTCTATATCTCTCCTGAGAGGCCTTTTAGGACTAAAGGGCGGGGCTAGGGGTGGGGGCGGGGCCTCCTTCCAAGAGCATGAGACAGGGCTGAGCCTCTATATCTCTCCTGAGAGGCCTTTTAGGACTAAAGGGCGGGGCTAAGGGAGGGGGCGGGGCCTCCTTCCAAGAGCATGAGACAGGGCTGAGCCTCTATATCTCCCTTGAGGTGCTTGTTAGAACACAGGGGCGGAGTATAGAGGTTCAGCCCCGTCAGGCACTTGGGAAGAGGCTCCGCCCCCTCCTCTAGCCCCGCCCCCTGTATCCTGGGATAGAAGCTCAGCCCTGACTCAGAGCTCGTAACTCCGCCCACCCCAGTCCTGGCTGCCCATTTGTGGCGTTTTGCCGTGACTTACGGTGGCCAGGGAGACCAGGACTCTCCGGAACATGGAGGAGGTGTCCGACACGATGTCTTCCTCCAACGTGGACCCGTATTCTGCGCGGAGACAGGGCGGAAGCAGAGCGTGACCCAGAGGCAACTCTTCGCGGTTACGCAACTCGAACTCAACTCCAACCACAAGACCAAACCCAACGGATCCCCCTCACCCAAGAAAAGTCTGGACACAGCCTTGAGTCTCTTTAATTTATTTGCTACATTCATTTCCCACCCTTCTTTCTCACCCCGAAGAAGACTCAGAGCGGCTTACTAATTAAATTTACATACAATATTATATTATTAGCATAGCACAATACTGGCAATAAATTACCATATTGTACTATATCTATATATTGTAATGTTATTAATAACATTACATGTAAAATATAATATATAATTAATATTATTATATTGTATTATTAGTATTATATCATATTACAATATAATATTATGAGTATTATATGTACAGTAGAGTCTCACTTATCGAAGCCTCACTTATCCAAGGTTCTGGATTATCCAAGCCATTTTTGTAGTCAATGTTTTCATTATATCGTGATATTTTGGTACTAAATTCATAAATACAGTAATTACTATGTAGCATTACTGCGTATTGAACTACTTTTTCTGTCAAATTTGTTGTATAACATGATGTTTTGGTGCTTAATTTGTAAAATCATAACCTAATTTGATGTTTAATAGGCTTTTCCTTAATCCCTCATTATCCAACATTTTCGCTTATCCAAGCTTCTGCTGGCCTGTTTATGCTGGATAAGCGAGACTCTATTGTATCATTTTTATTATTAGGAATAATTATTATAAGGAATTATTACTACTATTATTACTATTATTATTAGGAATTGGTGGTAGTAGTAGTTGGAACTATTATTAGGAATTATTATTACTATTATTAGGAATGATTATTATACAGAATTATTATTACTATTATTATTAGGAATATTATAAGGAATTATTATTATTGTTATTATTATTAGGAATTAGTAGTAGTAAGAATTATTATTAGGAATTATTATTACTATTATTAGGAATTAGTAGTTGGAACTATTATTAGGAATTATTATTAGTATTATTTGGAATGATTATTATACAGAATTATTATTACTATTATTATTAGGAATATTATTATAAGGAATTATTATTATTACTATTATTATTAGGAATTAGTAGTAGTAGTTGGAATTATTATTATTAGGAATTATTATTATTATCACCTCTTCTTATTGGATTTTGCAAAATATCCTTCTTTGAATGTCTGGGAAGAACATTGGGATCAGACTTACGGTGTTTGTAGGTTTCGTTGATCCGCCGGATTTCCTCGTTGTTGCGAGACGCCAGGATCTCGATCAAGCAGCCTTCATCCGTCCCGGCCCCCTAATAAGACAGGCAACACAATGTCACAACATTGATTACATTCCTGCTTTGAAAATATTTCCTGATTAATTGTGCAGACGTTCCTCTGAAAGTAGTCGTTCTGCTCCAGAAACTTCATCGTAAGACTCTACTATAATACTCTACTTTAATACTAATAATATACGAGGTTCCTCTCCCGTCTTGTTGTCTCAGCCTTATTATTCTCAACTAGGAGTCATTTGCAGGTTGTATATTTGTAACTATTCTATATGGGATGCTGGTCTTAGGGTTTCTCCAGACCTTCATGGCCCTTTTGAGCTCCTCCACGTCGTACAAGGTGATGGGCGTCATCAGCGCAAGAAGCACCTTCTCAAACTTCCCGCTCAGCTCCGACTTCAAGTCGTTCATCAGATCCTGTTGGGAAGAAGAAGGAGAAGAAGGAGAAGGAAGAGGAGGAGGAGGAGGAGAAGAGGAGGAAGAAGGAGGAGGAAGAAGAAGAAGAAGGAGAAGAAGGAAGAGGAGGAGAAGATGAAGAAGGAGGAGAAGAAGAGAAAGAAGAAGGAGGAGGAGGAGGAGAAGAAGAGAGGAAGAAGGAGAGGAAGAAGAGGAGGAGGAGGTGGAGGAGGAGAAGAAGAAAAAGGAGAAGAAGGAGGAGGAAGAAGAAGAAGAAAAAAAAGAAGAAGAAGAGGAGGAGGAGGAGGAGGAGGAAGAAGAGGAGAAGGAGAAGAAGAATATTATTGATATTATATATTCTGCTTTTGCTCAGTAAAATTACAAAAGACTATCTTCTGTGTGTGACTTGGTGTCAACAGCAAGGTGAACTATTCTGAGGTGCGACATTAACCTTGGCTTTGAAGCAGTGATACTACTCTGGGCCGGGCTGTGGTGCAAGTGGTTAGTAACCAGCTGCAATAAATCACTACTGACTGAGAGGTCATGAGTTCGAAGCCCGGGTCGGGTTAAGCCCCCGACCATTAAATAGCCCGGCTTGCTGTTGACCTATGCAGCCCTGAAAGACACTTGCATCTGTCAAGTAGGGAAATTTAGGTACGCTTTATGCGGGAGGCTAATTTAACTAATTTACAACATCATAAAACTGCCAGCAAAACACGAGGAAAGGAATGAGGAAGTACAGCCACTAGTGGACAGGGAAGTAACAGCTCCCCCTGTGGCCGGAATCGTGAAGTTGGAAAAAAATGTTAAATGCCTCTGTGTCTGTCTATATATGTTGTTTGTCTGTTGGCATTGAATGTTTGCCATATATGTGTTCATTGTAATCCGCCCTGAGTCCCCTTCGGGGTGAGAAAGAAGGGCGGAATATAAATACAGTAGAGTCTCACTTATCCAACACTCGCTTATCCAAGTCTCTGGATAATCCAAGCCATTTTTGTAGTCAATGTTTTCAATATATCGTGATATTTTGGTGCTAAATTCGTAAATACAGTAATTACAATTACTGCGTTTTGAACTACTTTTTCTGTCAAATTTGTTGTATAACATGAAGTTTTGGTGCTTAATTTGTAAAATCATAACCTAATTTGATGTTTAATAGGCTTTTCCTTAATCCCTCCTTATTATCCAACATTTTCGCTTATCCAAGCTTCTGCTGGCCCGTTTATGCTGGATAAGCGAGACTCTATTGTATCATTTTTATTATTAGGAATAATTATTATAAGGAATTATTACTACTATTATTACTATTATTATTAGGAATTGGTGGTAGTAGTAGTTGGAACTATTATTAGGAATTATTACTATTATTAGGAATGATTATTATACAGAATTATTATTACTATTATTATTAGGAATATTATAAGGAATTATTATTATTGCTATTATTATTAGGAATTAGTAGTAGTAAGAATTATTATTAGGAATTATTATCATCCAAGATATTCGCTTATCCAAGCTTCTGCCGGCCCGTTTAGCTTGGATAAGTGAGACTCTACTGTACTGTAAATAAATGTAAAATAAATACTATTGAAGCTGATGAACCAAAAGTTCCCCTAGGTCGCAAGCAGCCAGGCTTTAAAGCAGTGAGGCTATTCATTGCAATTCTAGCAGCCCAAAAAAACATTCCCCTCGAATGCAAGTCCCCAGCCTTCCAAGCAGCAAGATTATTCCGTTGTGTTCCAGCTCACCAAACAAGGATTCCCGTAAGAAGAAAGCAGCCAGGCTTTGAGGCTGCAAGGCTATTCACTGCTATTCCACCTGGCCAGCAAAGGAGTCCCTGCAAGGCTATTCACTGGGCAACAAAGCATTCCCATAAGCCACAGCAACACGTGGCCGGGCACGGCTAGTAATAGTGATAGCGATGCCGGGCGTGCCGCTCACCCTGCCGATGGTGGCCTTGTAGGTCATCTTGACCTCCTGCCGCTGGGCCAGGTTCCTGTGGGCGAGGATGTCGATGATGGCGTCCTCGTCGGTTCCTGGTCCAGGAGAGAAAGGAAAGCCATGGGTTTTGCGTCCAAATGTGCTGCGACTCAGCCACAGCCTAGCCAGAGTGAGGATGAAGAAGGGGATTCTGGGTTTCAGATACAAGAACTAGATGATGGGATGCAGGATGAATGTCAGGAGGATGGCATGGGAATCATACAGGCTGATTCCCCAAAAACAGTGGCTCAACGAGTCCTGGATATAGAAGGCCAAAAAGACATGGCTACCCTGAGTAAAGCTGGCTCATTGAAATGGTTAAGCCGTTTTAAACATACTTTCCAAACAGCCCGGTATCTAAAGACAGAAATGCCTAAACACCTCAGGAGGGCATTGACCAGAGCCCGTTTTGAGCAGCTGGATACGATGGTCAAACACGGAAGGTTTAATCAAGTTCCAGACAACGAACGATTTTGTATTTGTGGAGCATCAGAGGTGGAGGATATCGCACATGTTTTGTTCAGCTGTGAATTGTATAAGAAAGAGAGACACCAATGCCTCGGGCCATACATTATTCACAAAACACACTGGGATGCACATATTAAAATTTCATTTTTGTTGGCCGGCCAGAATCCTAAAATAACACACAAAACAGCCCTTTTCCTATTCAAAGCCACACAACTGAGAATTGCATATCTGGAATCAATTGGGGTAAACTGTGCAGGTGATGCAGATATTTGACCTGAACGGGGTCTTGTTAACAGCTTGTTTATTTTAACTTCTTTTTTTACCGCGGGTTGTATGTTGTATGTTGTATGTATGTCTATGTGTTAAATGTTTTGATACGGCCGATGGGCTAATCAATAAAACGTGATTAACTGATTAACTGATACAGGCTGATTCAGAGGCTCGAGAAATGCAGCTTGAGCAGAATGAACTGTTGACCCCACAGGCCATAGATAACAGCCAGGATGACATTCCCATGGGAATTAATGAGCAAGAGATGTCTCAAGCCCGGGCGTCTTCAGCCCCGGTTCAGGTGCAAGATAACGAGGACCTTGAATGATCTAGGGCGGACCGGTTGTTGTGGAAGGGTGTTCAGCCCCGTAGGAGTGTGAGATTGGCGGGGAAGAGAGAGGCCTCCGCAGGAAAGAGAAATGCATTTTTGGGTTGCTTTTAAAAGTGTGTGCTTGGCAATAGATTTGTGTCAAAGCAAATTCTCGCTTCATCAGAGTGGATGTTTCTGCTTCATGCCAAGAGAAGATTTCTGTTCCTGGATCTTTGAAACCTTTGGGCCTTTGTTCTTTGGGATCTATCGTCTACTGTTTGGGCTTATGAATTATTGGATTGTTATGGCTTATGAACTATTGGATTCCTATTGACTTTTTTACTGCCTGCTTTGATTTATATCTGCTTTTGCTCAATAAAACTGCAAAAGACTTTCTCCCGTGTGTGACTGGGTGTCTATAGCAAGTGAACTATTCTGAGGTGCGAGAAAAGGCACCAAAGGCCCGGGCAGGTGGGCCTGGCGAGGGTCTCGGGGGTCTCACCCAGGCCTTTCATGGCTTTGCGCAGCTTCTGGGCGTCTTCGCCGGCATCGAAGTGCGACGCTCCCCGGACGGTGCCCCGGTTCCCGGCCTGAAAGGGAAGAAAAGCTCCGTGTTACAGAATTGCTGATAATGGGCAAAATAACTGCACACTTAAGAGGAGAACTTTTGGAGAACTTCGTTAATGAATGGCAACCCATGGTCCAATATCTCAATGTAAAATTACTGTATATACTCGAGTATAAGCCTAGTTTTTCAGCCCTTTTTTAAGACTGAAAAAGCCCCCCTCGGCTTATACTCGGGTGAGGGTCCTGGTCGGCTTATACTCAAGAATATATGGTACATTTATTGCTGTGTTTCTTAAGTGTTTTATAATGATTGTGATTTTTAATGCCTTTTAAATTTATTTGTGTATTTTTGTATTTGATATTATTGTATGCTGGTTTTATATCTGTAAGCCGCCCCGAGTCCCTCTGGGGAGATGGTGGCGGGGTACAAAAATAAAATAATAATAATAATAATAATTATTATTATTATTATTATTACATTTATTACTTTTCTCTATTATTATTGGTATTATTACATTTATTATTTTTCTCTATTATTATTGGTATTATTACATTTACTATTTTTCTCTATTATTGTTTCCACTATTACATTTATTTTACTCAATTTTTATTATTATTATTATTCTGTAGAAGCTGGATGGCCCTCTGCCAGGAGGGTTTCTATTGTGCTTTTTCCTGCATAACGGCAGAAAAGGGGTCGATCCAGATGGCCTTTGGGAGCCCCTTCCAGCTCTAGGATTCTATAGTTCTATTATTATTATTATTATTATTATTATTATTATTATTATTATTATTATTACTGTATTATTATTTAGAGGCTGGATGGCCATTTGTTGGGAGTGTTTTGATTGTGCTTCCCTAACATAATGGGAGAAGGGGTTGGTTTGGATAGCCTTTGGCGGCACCTTCCAACCATAAGATCCTATACTTCTATAATTATAATAATAATATTATAATAATATAATAATAATAATTATAATAATAATAAAAATAATAATAATATAATATTAAACGGAAGCTGAATGGTCCTCTGTTGGGAGTGATTCAATTGTGCTTTTCATGCACAATGGGAAAAACGGGGCTGGTTTGGATGGCCTTTGGGGGACCCTTCCAACTCTAGGATTCTATACTTCTATCATCATCATCATCATCATCATCATTATTATTATTATGTAGAGGCTGGACGGCCATTTGTCGGGAGGGTTTTGATTGTGCTTCCCTAACATAATGGGAAAAGGGGTTGGTTTGGATAGCCTTTGAGGGCCCCTTCCAACTCTAGGATCCTATACTTCTATTATCATTATTATTATTATTATTATTAAACAGAAGCTGAATGGCTCTCTGTCGGGAACGATTCAGTTGTACTTTTCATGCACAATGGGAAAAACGGGGCTAGTTTGGATGGCCTTTGTGGGCCCCTTCCAAGTCTAGGATCCTATACTTCTATTATTATTATTATTGTTGTTGTTGTATTATTATTTTATTATGACACAGCAAACATTCAGTTGTGCTTTTCATGCACAATGGGAAAAACGGGGCTGGTTTGGATGGCCTTTGGGGGCCCCTTCCAAGTCTAGGATTCTATACTTCTATTATTATTGTTGTTGTTGTTGTTGTATTATTATTTTAATATGACACAGCAAACATTCAGTTGTGCTTTTCATGCACAATGGGAAAATGGGGCTAGTTTGGATGGCCTTTGGGGGCCCCTTCCAACTCTAGGATTCTATACTTCTATTATTATTGTTGTTGTTGTTGTATTATTATTTTATTATGACACAGCAAACATTCAGTTGTGCTTTTCATGCACAATGGGAAAAACGGGGCTGGTTTGGATGGCCTTTGTGGGCCCCTTCCAATTCTAGGATCCTATACTTCTATTATTATTATTATTATTATTATTATTATTATTATTATTATTATTAAACAGAAGCTGAATGGCCCTCTGTCGGGAGCGATTCAGTTGTGCTTTTCATGCACAATGGGAAAAACGGGGCTGGTTTGGATGGCCTTTGTGGGCCCCTTCCAATTCTAGGATCCTATACTTCTATTATTATTATTATTATTATTATTATTATTATTATTATTATTAAACAGAAGCTGAATGGCCCTCTGTCGGGAGCGATTCAGTTGTGCTTTTCATGCACAATGGGAAAAACGGGGCTGGTTTGGATGGCCTTTGTGGGCCCCTTCCAACCCTCAGATGTGAGGCCAAAGTCTTCCAGCGCAATCAGATAGTGTTTCCCGAGATAAGATAAGATTATTTATCTTTATGACCCCGGTTGTGCCAGGCGCCGCATGGCACTCGCTCACCATGAGAAGCTCAAAGCGGAATTTCCTGATGTCCGATCGATGGGATGGATCTCTGCAAGGAAAAGAGGAAGATGATATTAATATTGAACAGACTTCAAACAATAACGGGCTTCGATGATAAGGGCGAAGGGACCATAAAACCCGTTCCTTCCTTGGCTCTTGTTTGGGCAAACAGTCCGTCTCCTGGAGCCAGTCGGAAATGACACATAACAACGTCCACGGGTCATTTCCCGGCAAAGAAGACTCTGCAATATTTTTCCCGGTCATTAATCAAAAGGGAAATGAAGCCCAGGAACTAACTGCAAGATTGACCCAACTTAAAATTTCATATAATGTGATTTTATTTCGTAATGGTATCTGTTTTATGTGAATTGTTGTTTTGTAGATGGTTTTATACGAATTGTTGTTTTTACATTGTTTCTAGGCATTGAATTTTTGCCTATTTATTGTAAGCCGCTTTGAGTCCCCAGAGTCCAGATCTTTTGAGTCCAGATCCATCATTGTTTGAGTTCTGGATGGAGGTGAACTACAACTCCTATCAATCCCTCCAAAGACCTCCAGTACTGTTTCTTGGTCAAGGGGGTTCTGTGTTCCAAGTGAGTCCCAGGTCCATCAATGGTGGGGTTCAGAAGATTCTTAGATTGCAGGTGAACTATACATCCCAGTATTCACAACCCCTACATGGTGAATTCTCCCCAAACTTCTCCGTTGCTGATCAATTCCTCTGTTTGCTTTGTGCCATAGAAAAGAGTAGGAAAGGGTTAAGGGAGAGGCAGTGGGCGGGGTTATGCAAATTCCACACCAATGGAGAGAGAAAAGAACACTGGGGTGTCTGTGGTGGAGGAAAAACAGAAAAATTTCCCTGTCTGAAAGTCTTCCCTTGGGTGTTGGGCAGGATGGTATTTGTGGAGGACACTGGCCGGGCTCTTGGACATGTTCACGGCACTCGCCATAACCTCCAATGTCATTGGAAGGAAGGCCATTGGTGTCTCCTGAGCAGTGGGAACTATAATAGCTATTTGTGGAAGTGGGAGCTTGTCTGTGAAAGTGGACACCCCAGCCACATATTTTCAACAAAATGTACAATGCAAATCCCTATTTTTGCTATTTTCACTGTCTCTTTGCATTTTCTATAAACAGGAGACAAATT
The DNA here is from genome assembly GCF_035594765.1 of Anolis carolinensis. NCBI lineage: Eukaryota > Metazoa > Chordata > Lepidosauria > Squamata > Anolidae > Anolis > Anolis carolinensis. The sequence goes on from NW_026943819.1 coordinate 30,047,739, forward strand.
GGAGATGCAAACGCTGGCCATTTTTGCATTGAGATTCCCAGTTTGCAATCTGCTCCGAGTCTTGTTTATACAAAGCAAAAGCAAAGCATAAATATACCGTATATACTCAAGTATAAGCCGATCCGAATATAAGCCGAGGCACCTAATTTTACCACAAAAAAACTGGGGAAACATTGGCTCCAGTATAAGCCGAGAGACCAATAAAATTACCATATATACTGGAGTATAAGCCAACCCAAATATAAGCCGAGGCACCTAATTTTACCACAAAAAAAACTGGGGAAACATTGACTCCAGTATAAGCCGAGGGTGGTAAATTTCAGAAATAAAAATAGATACCAATAAAATGACATTAATGAGACATCAGTAGTTTAAATGTTTTTGAATATTTACATAAAGCCCAAATTTAAGATAAGACTGTCCAACTCTGATCCAATCCTTATTCTCATCTTCTTCAATGTAAATGCCCTTATGCATCCTTTTAATAGTAACAGAGTAAAATAATACATGTAATAATAATAATAGAGTAAAATAATACATGTAATAATAATAATAATAACAACAAATACAAGACAATAATATATTTAATAATAAATAGAGTAAAATAATAAATGCAATAATAATAATAATAATATCAGAGTGAAATAATAAATGTATTAATAATAAAAAATAAAGTAAAATAAATGTAATAGTAGCAACAATAATAGAGAAAAATAATAAATGCAATAATACCAATAATAATAGAGAAAAATAATAAATGCAATAATACCAATAATAATAGAGGAAAATAATAAATGTACCATATATTCTCGAGTATAAGCTGACCCAAATATAAGACAACCAGGACTCGAGTATAAACTGAGGGGTTTTTTTTTCAGTCTTAAAAAAAGGGCTGAAAAACTAGGCTTATACTCGAGTATATACAGTACATTATCATTATCATCATCTTCATTTATTTTCCAGTATAACGGTGTTTATAAAGATGACTTCAAACCCTTCAAACCTTACAAGCATCAGTCCCAGGCAAAGCAATGCAAAGCAAAGCAAATGTGCTGCAACTCCCATCATTCTCCATCACCAGCCAAGCAGGGCATGAGTGCATCCACACGGTAGGATTAATGCAGTTTTGTCACCACTTTTAAGTGCCATGGCTCAATGCTAGGAATTCCTCAGGGATTGCAGTTTGCACTATTTGGAAGAGAAGGATCAAGGCCTTGCAGAACTACAGCTCCCGGGATTTCGTAGCCTTAACCACGGCACTTAAAAGCCGTGCCAAAACTGCGTTAATCCTACCGTGTAGGCGCACCCTTTGGAATGCAAACCATCCGTATCGGAGCTCCGGCGATGGAAACAGAAATAGGATCAGCCCTGGTTTACTTTCCATCTTGTTTTGCAAAGGCTGTTCTTCCAAATCACCGCAAGTGGAAAAAAACGTAGCAGGGAAGTCCCGTTTATATTTGGAAAAAGGAAGTCGGCATCTCCCCGTCAAGGGCTGGTTTCTATTAGGTCTGCATTGGGATTTGAGGAAAAAAGGGCCATTCATTCCAAGTCAGGATTTGCAAGAAACGTCAATGGAAAATTTCCCCAGCAACCCCTGGAATCAATCCCTATCTTTATTATTATTATTATTATTATTATTATTATTATTATTATTATTATTGGGATTTATTATTGGAGCCCCCGGTGGGACTGCATGTTAAAGTGCTGAGCTGCTGAACTTGTCGACAAAAATGTCGCAGGTTTGAATCCAGAGAGCAGAATGAGCACCCACTATTAGCCCCAGCTTCTGCCAACCTAGCCATTTAGAAACATGCAAATGCGAGTAGAGCAATAGGTACCACTCCAGCGATCCATGCAGTCATGCCTGTGGCCACATGACTTTGGAGGTGTCTCCGGAAAATGCAGGCTCTTCGGCTTAGAAATGGAGATGAGCACCAAACCCCAGAGTCGGACACGACTGGACTTAACATCAGGGAAATCCTTTATCTTTACCTTTTTAAATTATTATTATTATTATTATTATTATTTTATGTTATGACACAGCAAACAAGATAGATATGCTGGATTTCGTTTCAGAAAATCACAAGTCGAACACTTCCCAAGTGTCGAGGATTGTGTGATGTATTTTCGAATGATGCTGCAGATCCCAGTAGGGTGGCCTTTTGCAGTTGGCAGATCGTAATGTTGTCAATGCCTATTGTTTCCAAATGCCGGCTGAGATCTTTTGGCACGGCACCCAGTGTGCCCATCACCACCGGGACCACCTGCACTGGTTTCTGCCAGAGTCTTTGAAGTTCAATCTTGAGGTCCTGAGAGCGGCTGAGTTTTTCCTGTTGTTTTTCGTCAATGCGACTGTCACCTGGGATGGCGACATCAATGATCCAAACCTTTTTCTTTTCCACAACTGTGATGTCTGGTGTGTTGTGTTCCAGAACTTTGTCAGTCTGGATTCGGAAGTCCCACAGTATCTTTGCGTGCTCATTTTCCAAGCCTTTTGCAGGTTTGTGATCCCACCAGTTCTTTGCTGCTGGGAGGTGGGACTTGAGGCATAAGTTCCAATGGATCATTTGGGCCACACAGTTGTGCCTCTGTTTGTAGTCTGTCTGTGCAATTTTCTTACAGCAGCTGAGGATATGATCAATGGTTTCGTCGGTTTCCTTGCACAGTCTGCATAATTATTATTATTATTATTATCATCATCATCATCATGTAGTAAGCCTATACTGGTGTAAGCCCACAGAGTCAATGGGTTTACTCAAGTTTACTAGCAACTGGATTTAATCCAAATTCACAAAAGCCTGGAGTTGCTTGACTGGTCCTTGTTTACACTGCGGGCTGGAAATATTTATTAGCCTTCTCTGTTTTGTATCCGAGAAGAAGCAAATTCCCAAAGAAATCAAACCAATGTGATGCTTTGGGTGCATCTACACAACCAGAAGCGGCTTGCAACATGTTTCCTTTGCTGTCTGTTCCTGTTTAGAAGATTTCACTCCACTTTCTGTCCCGGTGCAAACTGATTTTGAAAAATTGCAAGTCCGGGGTGGCCTGTACTTGTAGCAGCAAACTGGGTTTGGCTCCTTCTCTCTGGTTGGGAAATGCCACGCCGACTCTCTCCTGCCGGCACTTGTTTGTGGCATTCGGTCCCACGTCCCACGCGAAGGGCCGGCCGGCTTGGCAAGGGTTGCAGAAGGCGAGGCGGCAGACACCAGTCCCCATCTCCTCTGCCATCTCGGCAGCGGAAAGGGAGGCGGACATTCATCACACCTTCAAAAAGAAAAGTCTTGAAACTTTTTTCCCCTCCGAAATGACTTTTCAGGCCTGGCAGGAGATCTCAACAAGGCTTGGAAAAGACCATCATTGTGCAAAGGTTCTTCTCAGGGCGCTTCCAGAGAAGGGGATTTTCTCCCCGAAACCGGGTACAAAAATACCCGAGAACCCCTGTAGACTTGATACTTTATTTGGACTTTCCTTGCAAAGACTTCCTTGAGAGCGGTGGGTGCTCCATCTTTATTTTCTTCATTCTGTATACAGCAACATGACCAACCATCTGTTTACTTTGTTTGGAAGATATTTTCATTGATTATGTATCCCTGAAGCCTATATACATTGGAACGAATATCAGACTTGGATCACTTTTGTGTTAGAGCTGTTGCTCTTTTTCATTTTGTCTGGTCCTGCCAAATTGAGCTTTGTACGGGGAACTTTAACAATACTATATGCTATTTGGACATATTTTCTTTGTATATAGAGCAGTGATGGCCAACCTATGACACGCGTGTCAGCACCGACACGCCTAGCCATTTTTGCTGACACGCTGTTAAATGCAGATTGATTGGATGACTAATGTCTTTTGTGGCCAAATTTGGTGTGATTTGGTCCAGTGGTTATGTTGTTTACTCCATGGGAATTATGCACATTACACACACACACACACACAAAATCATTCTATTATTATTCTATTATTATTGTAGTATATTATTATATTATTACTATTATATTATTATTATATTATTCATGACTACATTGAAACTACAATAGAGAGAAATCAGCGTGGAAACTGCAAGAGGTACCATTGATTGTTGTACATGGAAATAATGGTAGTAAATAATTTTTGATTTATTAAATACAGTTATATATTACAATTATATATTTTTGTTATTTAAACTATATATACAGTAGAGTCTCACTTATCCAAGCTAAACGGGCCGGCAGAAGCTTGGATAAGCGAATATCTTGGATAATAAGGAGGGATTAAGGAAAAGCCTATTAAACATCAAATTAGGTTATGATTTTGCAAATTAACCACCAAAACTTCATGTTATACAACAAAATTGACAGAAAAAGTAGTTCAATACGCAGTAATGTTATGTTGTAATTACTGTATTTACGAATTTAGTACCAAAATATCACAATATATTGAAAAGATTGACAACAAAAATGGCTTGGATTATCCAGAGGCTTGGATAAGTGAGGCTTGGATAAGTGAGACTCTACTGTATTGTGAAATTATGGTTTTTTTCTCAAAGTGACACACCACCCAAGTCATGCTAGGTTTTTTCGTGAATTTTGACACACCAAGTGCAAAAGGTTGCCCATCATTGACATAGACCATCTTGTGTTTGTGTAGATACAAAGGACATTTAGTATCATGCCAAGTTGTTGTTGTTTTTTTTAACTTTGTGTTTCCAAATACATTACAACTTGTACCCTTGGTTTACTTCTCACATGATAAATAAATACAGTAGAGTCTCACTTATCCAACATAAATGGGCCGGCAGAACATTGGATAAGCAAATATGTTGGATAATAAGGAGAGATTAAGAAAAAGCGTATTAAACATCAAAATAGGTTCTGATTTTACAAATTAAGCACCAGAACATCATGTTATACAACACATTTGACAGAAATAGTAGTTCATTACACATTAATGCTGTGTAGTAATTACTGTATTTACAAATTTAGCACCAAAATATCACGATATATTGAAAACATTGACTACAAAAATGCGTTGGATAATCCAGAACGTTGGATAAGTGAGACTCTACTGTACCCAAAAACATGGGTAATGGAAAGCTACAAGCAGCCCCTAAGTTACAAACAAGAGACACTCTGTATAACTCAGGAACAAAAGTTTTGTTACATAGTGTTATAATGTAAAAGTTCTGTGTGTTGTGTATTTGTTTTATGTTATAATGTGGCATTGAATAATTGCCAAAACTGGAAACCACTTGAGTCCTCGTCAGGGCGAGATCGAGCGGGGTAGAAATAGAGTACAATAGAGTCTTGCTGATCCAACGTTCTGTATTATCCAACGTTCTGTATTATCCAACGCAGTTTGCCTTCTGCCCGGATCCACAGCTGTTTTGCTAGGCAACATGCCCAACAACGACGCAAGTGCAGCCATGCTCCAAAACAACTGGCGGACTTGTAAAACATGATGTTTTGGTGCTTAATTTGTAAAATCATAACCTAATTTGAGGTTTAATAGGCTTTTCCTTCATCCCTCTTTATTATCGAATGTTTTTGCTTATATGACGTTCTGCTGGCACATGTATGTTGGATCAACGAGACTCTACTGTGAATAGTAAATAGATCATAAATAATGTCATCCTATGGGCCAACTTTGGCCCTCCCTCCAGGTGTTTTGGACTCCAACTCTCACAATTCCTAACAGCCTACCGGCTGTTAGGAATTGTGAGAGTTGGAGTCCAAAACACCTGGAGGGAGGGCCAAAGTTGGCCCATGCCTGGCCTAGAGGGAAAGAAAGCGAAAAGGGCTCCTTACCTGCCTCTCCTTCCTTGGTCTCTCTGCTTCTCACCTGTCGGCTGCTGTCTTTCCACAACAGGCCACCAAAGAAGAACCGTTTCCTTGTGGCCTCGCCCTGGACCGCCCGCCCTTCGAGGGGTGGCCTTGTTCCCTGGCCCACGTCCAAGGAAGGAGGAGGAAGGGCCAGGCAACCAACGGGAAAGGAAAGGAAAGCAAGGGGAGCTTCTCTCTTGCACAACCAGGGCCAACTCACAGTCCCTGGGGTGCAAAAACCTGCTGCGTAAAAAGGAAAGGATTATACGCAGCACGGCTTCTCTTGGGCCAGGAAGGGGCAAAGAAGGGCCCTGCAGTGCTTCTGGGTTAGGGAAATAATAATAATAATAATAATAATAATAATAATAATAATAATAATAATAAAGCACAGCAGACAAAAAACCAGTATAAGAAAACCGCACTACAAACTAGAGCTGACAGCTGGCGCAACAAAACATTGCATGGGTGGCATCCAACCTCTGCATCATAATAATAATAATAATAATAATAATAATAATAATAATAATAAAGCACAGCAGACAAAAAACCAGTATAAGAAAACCGCACTACAAACTAGAGCTGACAGCTGGCGCAACAAAACATTGCATGGGTGGCATCCAACCTCTGCATCATAATAATAATAATAATAATAATAATAATAATAAAGCACAGTAGACAAAAAACCAGTATAAGAAAACCGCACTACAAACTAGAGCTGACAGCTGGCGCAACAAAACATTGCATGGGTGGCATCCAACCTCTGCATCATAATAATAATAATAATAATAATAATAATAATAATAATAATAATAAAGCACAGTAGACAAAAAACCAGTATAAGAAAACCGCACTACAAACTAGAGCTGACAGCTGGTGCAACAAAACATTGCATGGGTGGCATCCAACCTCTGCATCATAATAATAATAATAATAATAATAATAATAATAAAGCACAGTAGACAAAAAACCAGTATAAGAAAACCGCACTACAAACTAGAGCTGACAGCTGGCGCAACAAAACATTGCATGGGTGGCATCCAACCTCTGCATCATAATAATAATAATAATAATAATAATAATAATAAAGCACAGCAGACAAAAAACCAGTATAAGAAAACCGCACTACAAACTAGAGCTGACAGCTGGCGCAACAAAACATTGCATGGGTGGCATCCAACCTCTGCATCATAATAATAATAATAATAATAATAATAATAATAATAATAAAGCACAGTAGACAAAAAACCAGTATAAGAAAACCGCACTACAAACTAGAGCTGACAGCTGGTGCAACAAAACATTGCATGGGTGGCATCCAACCTCTGCATCATAATAATAATAATAATAATAATAATAATAATAATAATAATAATAAAGCACAGCAGACAAAAAACCAGTATAAGAAAACCGCACTACAAACTAGAGCTGACAGCTGGCACAACAAAACATTGCATGGGTGGCATCCAACCTCTGCATAATAATAATAATCATCATCATCATAATAATAAGTACAAGAAAACCGCACTACAAACTAGAGCTGACAGCTGGCGCAACAAAACATTGCATGGATGGCATCCAACCTCTGCATAATAATAATAATAATCATCATAATAATAGAGTCTCACTAATCCAAGCCTCGCTTATCCAAGCCTCTGGATAATCCAAGCCATTTTTGTAGTCAATGTTTCCAATATATCGTGATATTTTGGTGCTAAATTCATAAATACAGTAATTACAACATAACATTACTGCGTATTGAACTACTTTTTCTGTCAAATTTGTTGTATAACATGAAGTTTTGGTGCTTGATTTGTAAAATCATAACCTAATTTGATGTTTAATAGGCTTTTCCTTGATCGGTCCTTATAATCCAAGATATTCGCTTATCCAAGCTTCTGCCGGCCCGTTAAGCTTGGATTAGTGAGACTCTACTGTAATAAGTACAAGAAAACCGCACTACAAACTAGAGCTGACAGCTGGCGCAACAAAACATTGCATGGATGGCATCCAACCTCTGCATAATCATAATCATCATCATCATCATCATCATAATAAGTACAAGAAAACCGCACTACAAACTAGAGCTGACAGCTGGCGCAACAAAACATTGCATGGATGGCATCCAACCTCTGCATAATCATCATAATAATCATCATCATCATAATAATAAGTACAAGAAAACCGCACTACAAACTAGAGCTGACAGCTGGCGCAACAAAACATTGCATGATGGCATCCAACCTCTGCGTAATCATAATCATCATCATCATCATCATAATAAGTACAAGAAAACCGCACTACAAACTAGAGCTGACAGCTGGCGCAACAAAACATTGCATGGATGGCATCCAACCTCTGCGTAATCATAATCATCATCATCATCATCATCATAAGTACAAGAAAACCGCACTACAAACTAGAGCTGACAGCTGGCGCAACAAAACATTGCATGGATGGCATCCAACCTCTGCGTAATCATAATCATCATCATCATCATCATCATAAGTACAAGAAAACCGCACTACAAACTAGAGCTGACAGCTGGCGCAACAAAACATTGCATGGATGGCATCCAACCTCTGCGTAATCATAATCATCATCATCATCATCATCATAAGTACAAGAAAACCGCACTACAAACTAGAGCTGACAGCTGGCGCAACAAAACATTGCATGGGTGGCATCCAACCTCTGCATAATAATAATAATAATAATAATAATAATAAAGCACAGCAGACAAAAAACCAGTATAAGAAAACCGCACTACAAACTAGAGCTGACAGCTGGCGCAACAAAACATTGCATGGGTGGCATCCAACCTCTGCATAATAATAATAATAATAATAATAATAATAATAATAATAATAATAATAAAGCACAGCAGACAAAAAACCAGTATAAGAAAACCGCACTACAAACTAGAGCTGACAGCTGGCACAACAAAACATTGCATGGGTGGCATCCAACCTCTGCATAATAATAATAATCATCATCATCATAATAATAAGTACAAGAAAACCGCACTACAAACTAGAGCTGACAGCTGGCGCAACAAAACATTGCATGGATGGCATCCAACCTCTGCATAATAATAATAATCATCATCATAATAATAGAGTCTCACTAATCCAAGCCTCGCTTATCCAAGCCTCTGGATAATCCAAGCCATTTTTGTAGTCAATGTTTCCAATATATCGTGATATTTTGGTGCTAAATTCATAAATACAGTAATTACAACATAACATTACTGCGTATTGAACTACTTTTTCTGTCAAATTTGTTGTATAACATGAAGTTTTGGTGCTTGATTTGTAAAATCATAACCTAATTTGATGTTTAATAGGCTTTTCCTTGATCGGTCCTTATAATCCAAGATATTCGCTTATCCAAGCTTCTGCCGGCCCGTTAAGCTTGGATTAGTGAGACTCTACTGTAATAAGTACAAGAAAACCGCACTACAAACTAGAGCTGACAGCTGGCGCAACAAAACATTGCATGGATGGCATCCAACCTCTGCATAATCATAATCATCATCATCATCATCATCATAATAAGTACAAGAAAACCGCACTACAAACTAGAGCTGACAGCTGGCGCAACAAAACATTGCATGGATGGCATCCAACCTCTGCATAATCATCATAATAATCATCATCATCATAATAATAAGTACAAGAAAACCGCACTACAAACTAGAGCTGACAGCTGGCGCAACAAAACATTGCATGATGGCATCCAACCTCTGCGTAATCATAATCATCATCATCATCATCATAATAAGTACAAGAAAACCGCACTACAAACTAGAGCTGACAGCTGGCGCAACAAAACATTGCATGGATGGCATCCAACCTCTGCGTAATCATAATAATCATCATCATCATCATCATAAGTACAAGAAAACCGCACTACAAACTAGAGCTGACAGCTGGCGCAACAAAACATTGCATGGATGGCATCCAACCTCTGCGTAATCATAATCATCATCATCATCATCATCATAAGTACAAGAAAACCGCACTACAAACTAGAGCTGACAGCTGGCGCAACAAAACATTGCATGGATGGCATCCAACCTCTGCGTAATCATAATAATAATCATCATCATCATCATCATAAGTACAAGAAAACCGCACTACAAACTAGAGCTGACAGCTGGCACAACAAAACAAAAACTCTGGCAGAAACCAGTGCAGGTGGTCCTGGTGATGATCGGCAGACTGGGTGCCATGCCGAAAGACCTCAGCCGGCATTTGGAAACAATAGACATTGACAAAATCATGATCTGCCAACTGCAAAAGGCCACCCTGCTGGGATTTGAGCGCATCATCCGAAAATACATCACACAGTCCTAGACACTTGGGAAGTGTTCGGCTTGTGATTTTGTGATACGAAATCCAGCATATCTATCTTGTTTGCTGTGTCATACAATAAAATAATAATAATAATAATAATAATAATAATAATAATAATAATAATAATAATAATACATCACACAGCCCTAGACACTTGGGAAGTGTTTGACTTGTTGTTTTGTGAAACGAAATCCAGCATATCTATCTTGTTTGCTGTGTCATACAATAATAATAATAATAATAATAATAATAATAATAATAATAATATACATCACACAGCCCTAGACACTTGGGAAGTGTTTGACTTGGGATTTTGTGATACGAAATCCAGCATATCTATCTTGTTTGCTGTGTCATACAATAATAATAATAATAATAATAATAATAATAATAATAATATACATCACACAGTCCTAGACGCTTGGGAAGTGTTTGACTTGTGATTTTGTGATACGAAATCCAGCATATCTATCTTGTTTGCTGTGTCATACAATAAAATAATAATAATAATAATAATATACATCACACAGTCCTAGACGCTTGGGACGTGTTTGACTTGTGATTTTGTGATACGAAATCCAGCATGTCTATCTAGTTTGCTGTGTCATACAATAAAATAATAATAATAATAATACATCACACAGTCCTAGACACTTAGATTTTGAATACCAGGTGCGAAACAAGGCCTTTAACAAGGTCATTGGATCCTAGATTCTCTGTTTTTTTCTCCACCACAGACATCCCGGTGTTCCTTACTCTCTCCATTGGTGTGGAATTTGCATGCATGCAATCCCTGATGTGGCCACTGGGGGCAGCAAAGTACCGTCCATGTGCAAAGGGAGGTTTCTTGAAAGAGAGGAATCCAATTCCCAATGTGGCCACTGGGGGCGCCAAACGGTATAGATCTATTACGCAATTGTTATTGTTGTTACATCTGTTGTTGTTGTTGCTGCGGTTGCTGTTATTGTTGTTATTATAGGTTTGTGAGCTGCCTGGGGTCTTGGTTCCTAAGATAAAAGCAGGGAATAAACCCATTATATGATTTATTATTATTATTATTTGTTTGTGATCTGTTTTAAAAGATAATAGCAGGGCATAAATCTATTATTATTAAACCTATTATTATTATTATTATTATTATTATTATTATTATTATTTTATTATGACACAGCAAACAAGATTATTATTATTATTATTATTATACAATCTATTATTATTATTAATATTGATTTGTGATCTGCATTGGGTCTTGGTTCCTAAGATAAAAGCAGGGTATACATCTATTATTATTATTATTATTATTATTATTATTATTATTATTATTATTATTGGTTTGTGATCTGCTTTGGCTCCTGGTTCCTAAAATAAAAGCAGGGTATACATCTATTATTATTTTTATTTTTATTTTTATTATTAAACCTATTATTATTATACAATCTATTATTGTTATTTTTAATTATTATTATTGTCATTATTATTTTATGTTATTTTTATTAGTATTAGAAGGCTGTGAGCTACTTTGGGTCATGGTTCCAAAGATAAAAGCATCTATTATTATCTATTAAACAATCTATTATTGTTATTGTTATTGTTATCATTATTATCAGAGGTTTGTGAGCTGTCTGGGGTCTTGGTTCCTAAGATAAAAGCAGGAAATAAAACTATTATGTAATAATATATTATTATTACATTTATTATTATTATTAGAGGTTTGTGAGCTCTAATAAAAGCAGATAAAAAAGCAGATAAAAGATAAACATCGGTTTGCTGTGAGTTTTCCAGGCTGTCTGGCCATGTTCCAGAAGCATTCTCATATATAATTATAATCATATATAATAATAATAATAATAATAATAATAATAATAATAATAAGAATTATATATGATTATATATGATTATAATTATATATGAAAATGCTTATTATTATTATTATTATTATTATTATTATGTTTAGGGGTCTTGGCTCCTAAAATAAAAGCCTGGTATACATCTATTTTTATATAATAATAATAATCTATTAGTATTATTACCATCATTGAGGTTTGGGTTCAAGTTCCTTTCCCCCCTCTCCTGTCATTCAGAACCCATAACTCCATTGCGCCTGCGCGGTTTTGTTTCCGCGCGCGGTGCCTCTCGGGACTTGTAGTCCGAGTTCGGGAACCCCTCCTCCCAGGAGGCAATGCGTCGCGAACGCCTTATTTTCCGGGAGGGCGGGGGGGTAAAAAAAAAAAAGGAGGGAGGAGAGTGAGAAACGGATAGTTACAATACTTCGCCTTGGTGTTATTGATGATATTATTAATATTATTATTGTCCTTGGTGTCTCCGTGACTTAGAAGGTATTTGTGAGAGGACTTGTATGAGGGGAAGGGATGAAGGGGCGGGGCTTGAGGGTGACGTTGCCGCTTGGCTCCGCCCCTCGCTCCGGCTCAGTCGAGGCAGCCAGAGCGCTTCTCGCTTCTTCTCCTCAGTGAGGCCTTGCTCGCCGGCGGAGCCTGCCTTTCCTGAAGCCGGGGACGGGAAAAGGAAGCAGCCAGGCGGGCAAGAGGAGCAGGAGGAGCCGGGGCTTGGGCCTGGGCCTCCGCCTCCTTCCGCCCTTCTCTCCTTCGGCATGGTCTCCTCCCCGGCGGCCCCGGTCGCAGAGCGAGAAGCTGAGGCGGAAGTAGCGGAGGAAGGGCCTGGAAGCGATGCCGGAAGGAGGCCGCCCAGCCGGGCAGCCCAGCCCCGCCGCCCCGCCAGCAGGTGAGTCAGGAGACCCCGCAAGACATCTCAGTCTGTGAGTTTTCCGGGCTGTCTGGCCATGTTCCGGAAGCATTCTCTCCTGACTTTTCGCCCACATTTGTGGCAGTCATCCTCAGAGGTTGTGAGGTCTGTTGGAAACGAGTTAAGTGGGGCTGATATCGCTATGGAAGGTCCAGGGTGGGAGAAAGAACGCTTGTTCTATTGGAGGCAAGTGTGAATGTTGTAATTAATCACCTTGATTAGCATTGAATGGCCTTGCAGCTTCAAAGCCCAGCTGCTTTATTATTGTACCTATTAATATTACTATTGTTATTGTTATTTTACTGAAACAAAAACAGAGTATGACACAGCAAACAAGATGCATATGTGTTGTCGAAGGCTTTCATGGCCGGGATCACAGGGTTGTTGTATGTTTTCTGGGCTGTCTGGCCATGTTTCAGAAGCATTCTCTCCTGACGTTTTGCCCACATTTGTGGCAGTCATCCTCAGAGGTTGTGAGGTCTGTTGGAAACGAGTTTAAGTGGGGCTTATATCGCTATGGAAGGTCCAGGGTGGGAGAAAGAACGCTTGTTCTGTTGGAGGCAAGTGTGAATGTTGTAATTAATCACCTTGATTAGCATTGAATGGCCTTGCAGCTTCAAAGCCTGTCTGCTTTATTAATATTAATAATTAATATTTTAATGTATCTATTAATATTACTATTGTTATTGTTATTTTACTTAAACAAAAACAGAGTATGACACAGCAAACGAGATGTACAATAGAGTCTCACTTATCCAAGCTAAACGGGCCGGCAGAACCTTGGATAAGCGAATATCTTGGATAATAAGGAGGAATTAAGGAAAAACCTATTAAACATCAAATTAGGTTATGATTAAATTAAATTAAGCACCAAAACATCATGTTATACAACAAATTTGACAGAAAAAGTAGTTCGATACGCAGCAATGTTATGTTGCAATTACTGTATTTATGAATTTAGCCCCAAAATATCACGATATATTGAAAACATTGACTTCAAAAATGCCTTGGATAATCCAGAACCTTGGATAAGTGAGGCTTGGATAAGTGAGACTCTACTGTATATGCCTTGCAGCTTCCAAGCCTGGCTGCTTCCCGCCTGGGGGCATCCTTTGTTGGGAGGCGCTAGCTGGCCCTGATTATTCCCTGTCTGGAATTCCCCTGTTTCCTGAGTGTTGTTCAAAGAACGCAAAAGGCACTGCAGACTAATCCCACCAGAGAAGTCAGCCATAGCAGAGCACTTGATGAATCAACCTGGACATAGAATATTATCTGAGAACACAGAAAGGCTGGACCACTCTCACAACCACCATGTCAGGCGACACAGCGAAGCCATTGAAGTCCAAAAGCATGTGGACAATTCCAACAGAAAGGAGGAAACCATGAAAAGGAACACAATCTGGCTCCCAGTATTTAAAAAACCCAAAAATCAGGACAGTAAATAACAACACTCAGAAAAGAGGGGAATTCCAGACAGGGAAAAATCAGGGCCAGCTAACACCTCTCAGCAAAGGATTCCCCCAGACAGAAAGCAGCCAGAGCTTGAAACTGAAATGCTAATAAATGCTAATCAAGGTGGCCTATTGAAACATTCACACCTGCCCCAAACAGACAAGAGTACTTACTCCCACCCTGAACGTTCATACACACATACATACATACATACATACATGCTGAGTGAGAAGCTGAAGCGGAAGTAGTGGAGGAAGGGCCTGGGAGCGATGCCGGTGGCAGGTGAGCAACAAAGGGAAGCCTCTCCCATATATCTCTATATACTCACACATACATACACATTCGTACGCATAAGCACATAAATATATGCATGCACACACATACATATGTATACATAATAGATGCACATACATACACATGCATGCATAGACACATATACATACGTTCACACATACACATATATACACATATGCACATCAAACTATGCATGCATATACACACATGTATAAATACAAACATAAATACATACGTACACATCTATACACACAAACATAAATACACATATAAATACCTGTGTATACTGTACTCATATATATATACACACACACACCTATACATATATACATACATTATAAATACACATATGTACACACCTATATATTCACTTAGGTGATCCCTCATTGTCTGAGGATGATTGTCTTCCAGGTGTAGTGTTCTGGCGGTGGGTCCGTAGATGACTGTGGAGCCCTATTATTAACACGCATGTTCTTCCACCTTAGTCTTTTTTTGGGGGGCGGGGGGGAGCATCGGTTTCCAGGCAGAAGGCGATCCCAGTCAAGCTTGGATTGACGCGCCTTCTTCCTCTTGACACATCTCTCCCTTTCGCCCTCCAGTTGAGCCTCTTCAAATTCCACAGCACTGCTGGTCACAGCAGACCTCCAGTTATAGCGCTCAAGGACCAGGGCTTCCCAGTTCTCATTTGGTGTCTATACCACAGTTTTTAAGGTTGGCTTTGAGCCCATCTTTCCTGTCCACCAACATTCCATTTTACGTTCACACCCAAATATACACACATAGATATCTACATACATGTATAAATACACACATATCAATACATACACATACGTACACACCTATATATATATATCTATATATATATACGCACACACACAATTCCCATCCAACTTAGGGCTGTCATGTTCAAGCCAAGGGCTGCATAGGGGAGTATAGGACACCAGCTTTTTATTGTTATTATTATTATTATTATTATTCCACATTATCTCTCCCAAAGGGGACTCAAAGCGGATTGACATAAAGCATCAGCACAACCATTAAAATATATTTCTTTATTTATTTTATATACTGCTCTTCTACCCCAGGGGGACAAATATGCAAACATTAAAAATAAACAGTATTTAAAAATTCCCAGTTAGAAACCATTCAAACACATACATTTAAAGTTCAAAACCACAGCTTTTCTTGGGGGTTCTTTCCTCTTCCTCCCAATTATTATTGTGCCTTATGATACAGTTCTGTTGTATGTCCTGGGCCTGGTGGGGTATAAAAATAAACTTATTGTTATTATTATTGTTATTATTTCCAAATATATGACTCAGGGTTTTGTCGGGCAGTGTTTTTTCCCTTTGCTCCTAGACCGAATTAGGCATATTTCCCTTCCAAGGAGAGTTGTGTTTCTATGATGCTTAATAATAGGCTATTAAATGATGTCTGGCTGGACCTAAGTCTCTGTTTTTTTTCCTGCCCCTTTTCCAGGTGTGCATAATTCCCAAGCTCTGCCTTTCAGGCCTGGCAGACCAAGAGAGACAAAAAGAAGCATTTGACCTTTAAGGCAGAAGGCAGTATTGCAGCAAAGGGAATTTTATCTTGCCTCGCTTCGAGACGTGAGGAGCTGCATATTGGAAATATATCCATCTCTCTCTCTCTATATGATATATATATAAACATACGCACATACCTATATTTTTTGGGAGAGGGAAACTTGCACAGCAACGGCGCGAAAGCAGGTGCATGTCTGGAGCCATGAAGAAGTTTTTTGACTCTCGGCGGGAGCAGGGGGGCTCCGGTGCCGGTTCCGGGCCCCTCGGCGGGAGCGGAGGCAGCGGCGGGCCTGGCACCGGGTACATCGGCCGGGTTTTCAACATCGGGAGGCACCAGGTGACTGTGGATGAGGTCCTGGCCGAAGGTAAGAGGCCCCAGGCCCTGGCACCCTTCTCCCACCCCCTCCAGCTCCTTCCCATTCCCTGCCGGTTGAGCAAGAACTAATGGAAAGCTATTCATGGCCTCCATTCGGGTGCTGGCTTGCCACCGTCCCATTACGTTTTCTCCGTAGGGGTTGTAAGTAGCTTTTGCTTTATGTTCAGGCTTAATAATGATAATGGATGACAGCTGTCTCTATTATATCTATATATAGATATAGATACGCACACTCATATTATTTTATTCAATCAGCAAACCCAAGAAGATGAGCTCCATATATGATAATAATACTTTATAACTTTTTATTTTTATATATATTTACACACACACTCTTTTATTCAGTCAGCAGACAAGCCCCGTGTTTGTATGTATATGCGCGCACGCACTCACACACATACATACAGTAGAGTCTCACTTATCCAAGACTTGCTTATCCAAGGTTCTGGATTATCCATTGCATTTTTGTAGTCATTGTTTTCAATATATCATGATATTTTGGTGCTAAATTCGTAAATACAGTAATTACAACATAACATTACTGTGTATTGAACTACTTTTTCTGTCAAATTTGTTGTATAACATGATGTTTTGGTGCTTAATTTGTAAAATCATAACCTAATTTGATGTTTAATAGGCTTTTTCTTAATCCCTCCTTATTATCCAATATATTCGCTTATCCATGGTTCTGCCGGCCTGTTTAGCTTGGATAAGTGAGATTCTACTGTATGTGTGCGTGTGTGTGTGTGTATATATATATATATATATATATATATGTATGTGTGTGTGTGTGTATGTGTGCGTGTGCGTGTGTGTGTGTGTATACACACACAAATATTATTTTATTCAATCAGCAGGCCCGAGAAGATGATCCCCATATAATAATAATAATAATAATAATAACAATAATAATAAAAATAATAATAAAAAACTTTATTTATAACCCATCCTATCTCCTAGGAGGACTCAGGGTGGTTTCCAAACAAAAAGTGGCAAAAACAAACAGATAGGCAAACCAAATCAAACCAATAAGTAAAACAACATCAATATAAACTTATAATAACTAGCCAAAAATAAGTACTTAAATAAACATATTAAATCTATAATATATATCTACACACATGCACACATACTCTTTTATTCAGTCAGCAGACCCCAAAAGACAAGCCCTGTGTATGTTTATATGTATATAGATACACACATATACATATACATAGCGCCATATCTATCTATCTATCTATCTATCTATCTATCTATCTATCTATCTATCTATCTATCTACAAGTACACATATTATTTTATTCAATCAGCAGACCCAAGAAGACAAGCCCCAAGCCACATGCTCCTATACAAAATGATAACGATGATAGTAGTAGTAGTAATAATAATAATAATAATACATTTTATTTGTTACCTTCCTGTCCTCAAGGCTTGAGGCAGAGAACACATAGGCACACATATATTTAAATACTTTTAAGATTGAATCACATTAAAATCATTGCACTTGATTGAATTAGACATTACCTCTGAAGACTAGATTATATTGTATTCATGCGTTGCAATGGTGTACGTTTATTTGTTCAGTGTTTGTATGTTTTGAGTATTCAAAATGTTCTTTTTGCTAAGGACAGGGGAGCAAAAAAAGGCCACTAGCTGCCAGGCATTTGTTGGAAAATTCTCACCCCCCTTTATTGCAAAAACATTATGTAACTTCCAAAGCAGCATCGATGTCAATATTAAGGGGAGAGGAGTCAGTTTCCCCCCTTTCTTTGGCTTTGGGTGTTGCAAGAAAAGGGTTAATTGTATGCAAATAGGAGTGAATTCCCCATCAAATTTTCCGGTGGCATGTTCAAGGCACACTCAGGTGACGTGTGTTTGTGCTGTGGGCTGCGTGAGGCAGAGCCATCACATTCAAGGTATGGCAAGTGGTTGGCCTAGTTTGCAAACCGGCTCGCATTTTAAAGCTTCTCTTTGCTTCTAATCTCCGCTTTGAGAGGGGAGAGACGGCCCTACGCAGGCCCTCAATGTTTGCAAACTGACTCCAGGGTTGCTCATCAGTGGGACCTTTTCCTTTCTTTTCCTTCCCAAGGGAAAAATAGGCATAATTTTAGCTTTGACCTTCAGGATTGTGCTGAATTTGTACTGCAACTTGGAGCAGAGCATCTGTTCCAAACAGGATTTTGAAATTTGGGGCTTATAATGCCATATAGAAAGCCCAAGTCCCAAAGTAGCTGGAGGTTTGGGGGGGGGGGTCAGGATAGTAGAATGGGATGGAGAAATATTTTGCTTTACATTTTAGTTTTGACCCCTGTGCAAAGGTTTTTGCTTTTGCACAATGATTAAATGAGTCTTCTGGAAATATAAACAGGGAGCAAAGGGCCTACCTTTAACAAGGCTGGTAGTGTTTGCTCGCTAATAGGTTTTTTAAAGGGATATTGACTTTGTTAAGGGCAGTCTCCTGACTCACCCCTCTTTTTTGTGACCCGGCATCACTGAAATGCTGCTTTGCTGGTCATGGTAAATTGCTGCAGGCGGTGACAGAGAGTGTGGGCAAAAAGCCAGTTCTTGTCATCTGTCTCTCTTTCTCTCTCTCTTTCTCTCTCTCCCAAAATAACAAAGCAAAATGTGAGGGTTTTTTTTATAATTTGGCAAGACATGAGTTTAACTGAATGGTTAAGCGGCCTGCTTTTCGGATGAGGCTTTTTTTTCCACAGTGGTCTGGAGACCCAAGCCGCAAATAAGTCTGATTTTCCTCTTGCTTCTCACAGGAAACATAAGGCCTGCTTTTTAAGGATGATTAAGTAACTTGCCGGTTGAATCCCTGATGTTGACATAGGCAGGAAATTAACTCCTCCCTGTATTGCTGGATTTTTCTCTCCTTTCTTCCTTCTTCTCTTCCTTCCTCCCATCCTTTCTTCTTTCTGTCTGCCTACTTCAAGCTTTTCATCCTATACTCTGGCCTTGTATCTCTTTTTCGCGAAGCACGCTACCGAGTGAGAAAGATGAATGTTTGCCGTTGAGGCGTCCAGACTTAGAAGCTGTTTGGGTTGGAAGAAGAGCAAATAATTGGTCCAGAATGGGCGCCCTGTATGTCTAAAGCTGGGAGGAAATATGGAATGGGAAAGAGAAGAAGATGGACAAATGAAAAACTGGGGGTGTCCAGGATGGGTGAGGGCAAGAAAAAATTAGTCTCCCATTAGTATGGGGTTGCCAGATAATAATAATAATAATAACTTTATTTTTATACCCCGCCTCTATCTCCCCGGAGGGGACTCAGGGCGGCTTACATGGGGCCAAGCCCGAATAAAAACAGTAGCAGTATAAAACACAGCAATAGACAACAACTTGCACAATAAAAAAATTAAACATTAGCCAATAAAAAACAAGAACTAATAAAAACATGGATTAAAACTGAGAGATTGTAAAAGTAGACTGGGTAAGGTGCACCATATAAATATTGTAAACACGAGATGACTGATAAAGTGCTGCAAATTCTGGGAAGATCTCACCTCTTTAGAGCAATATCAGTTCTAAATACCAGTAGGCTGTTAGGAATGGTGGGAGTTGAAGTCCAAAACACCTGGAGAGCCAAAGTTGGCCCATGCTTGCTTTAGAAAATATTTTCCCTCTTTTGTTGGATTAAAGGAAAACTGGATTCCTATAGTCTTTGCAACTATGCTTCATGTTTAAACTGTCATGGCCTTCACAGAGACTTTTTCTTGTTATAGCACCTTATAGCACCCTTCAGCCACGCTCCAATGATGTTGCAAAGGGGAGTTCCTATATTCTGACACCAAAGTGCATTAATCCCACAGTGTAGCAGCATCCTCGGTCTACTCCAGTGACTTTCAAGGGGGTCTCCAAGATGTCAAGCTGGTCCTCAGCATCTTCAGCACCTTGGAGAGCTCCTGCAAGGCCCCTTCTATCCAAGGATATGATCCCAGGTTATCTGCTTTGAACTGGATTATATGAGTCTCCACTGCCCGATAATCTGCGATCAGATCCTGGGCTATATGGACAATGTAGAAGGGGCCCAAAGCTCACCTGAACCCTAGCCTACAGACCTAACTTCCGAGATGCATGCCGACGGTTTGCAAGGTCCAGGATCCACTGCACTTTGCACCCTTTAACATGGCACTCTGAACGATTCAGCCATGGGCCGGTGTCTTGGCTAGAAGCCCTTCTGCATTCTTTTAAAAGGAGCCTGCTCTTCAGTTGCAGAACTGGAGGCTCCTGTTTTGCCCTGCCTTTATGGGACAAGGAAACACATCAGAGACTGGCCTCGCAGGAGTGGAACTATAATTATTGTAAATTCCATAATTAAGCAGAAGAACCTCGAGCAGGACCTCGAGCAATGTGTGTTGACTCCCTGCTCTTTCTTTTTGTCTTTCGGCATGCGGGCCTTGCAGTGGCTTGGAAAATGCCTCCCTGCCTGCCTGACACAACTGGGGACTTGGGAGTTGTGTAAAACCCAAGTTGCTGTTGTGAATTCATCACTATGGTCCTGTTTCTTTACTGTGTTGCAATGGGAAGAAAGGAAGTCCAGTGGTGCATTGACTCATGCCCCTTCTGCTCCCACATGAGTCATTTGGCTGACTGTGCATCTGGTGTTAGTCTTGCCCAGTGTAGACGCGCCGGGTGGGATGAGTTGTTGGAGGATGTCTGTGAGGCCCAGGCACCACATTGTTCAAAGAGATGTCGGGTGGCTCGCATGCATTTCATAGAAGCATAGAATAATAGAATTGGAAGGGGCATCTAAAGGTCATCTAGTCCACTCCCCTGACAGGCAGGATAAGCACAATCAAAGTACCCCCTGTCAGATGGCCATCCAGCTTCTGTTTAAAAGCCTGCAAGAAAGGAGCCTCCTCCATTCTCCGCGGCAGAGAGTTCCTCTCTTGAACAGCTCTTCTTACCGTCAGGAAGTTTTTCCTCATGTTCAGGTAGAATCTCCTTTCCTGTCATTTAAACTCATGGCTCCTGAATGAACCCCACTGATGATGTATCCAGAGCAAATTTGCCCAACTTAAAGACCTTTAAGTACTGATATAGTTTCTTTGGGTTAACCTGGCATGATTTGAGTTGTAGTTCACCCACAACCTTATGCATTTTGGACAATTAAAATATTATTATTTTTTCAAATAACCTGGGTACCAAAAATAGTATGTATGTATGTGTGTGTGTGTGTGTGTATAATAATTCATGATTTTTCTCTGTCATTGTGGACGTATTCCCCTAACCCCAGTGAATAGGTAATAATATTATTACAGTGAATGGCTGTAATTCCAGTTGAGGGACTTGCTATGAACGGGTGGAAGGATATGCTTTAACACAGAAAGCAGCAAGTGACTTGGGAGGCCCATTTGGCCCTTGGGGGCTTCCCCTTGCTCCCACCAGACCCCTCACCTGATATTCCTATCACTTTTTTGGGGGTGGGATTTGTACTCCCAAATGCCTCCTACCTGTATAAGCAGTATTATGATGCAGGTTGTTTGTGACGGCTTCTAAATCTAAATACCTTTAAAAAAAATACCAAATTACATCTGACTATGGAAGCTAAGCAGAGTCAGACATGGTTAGTGCTTCAGTAGGAGACTGCTGATGAATCCCAGATGCTGGAGACTCGCCTTCAGAAGAAGGAACTGGCAAAACCAGCTCTGGATATTCCTTGCCTTAGAAAACCCATTGAAATGCATGGACTCTCCTTGGCAGGTGACTTAGGGACCTTCCACACATCCATACAACCCAGAATATCAAGGCAGAAAATCCCACAAAATCTGGTTTGAACTGGGTTATCTGAGTCCACACTGCCATATATTCCAGTTCAAAGCAGAAAATGTGGGATTGTATTCAGCTGTGTGGAAGGGACCTTAGAGTCACACACTGAGCCTGCTTTTGGCAGGAGTTGTTACAAAACAAATCTCTCCTTGCCGGTTATTATTCATCGTGTCAGAAGTGAACCGAGGATACAGTTGTAATGTATTCAAGAACACAAATTAAAAAACTTGGTGTGATAATAAATGTCCTTTGACCAGAATTTGGCCACTTGGAGTGCCTCTGGTGTTGCTATGAGATGTGCATGTGGCAAGGCTCAGACTGCATTGTAGTCGGTGGTCTGTGGTTTATTCTTCTCCACACTCACATGTCGTGGACTCCACTTTGTGGCTCCATTTCTTTGGGCTGGCTCTGCATCTCATGGTGCCAGAGCTCAGTCTGTTCAGCATCTTCCAAGTTGTCCAGTCTTCTGTGTGCTCAGGAGGGAACATCTCATTCGGTATCAGCCATGGATTGAGGTTCCAGGTTTTAGGCTGCCACTTTTGGACTCTCGCTTGCTGAGGTGTTCCTGCGAGTATCTCTGTAGACCCTAGGAAGCTGTTTCTTGATTTAAGGCATTGGTATGCTGGCTGATATCCGAATAGGGGATGGGCCGGAAATGTCAGTGCCTTGGTCCTTTCATTATTGGCTGCTACTTCCCGGCGGATGTCAGGTGGTGCAATACCATAATGTGCACTTTGCTTATCCACTTTTGCAACCTCATTGTTTTAATTCGATGTCTTGTTACTATGTTTCTGTTTTTTTTCTTTTGGTTATTGTGTATATATTATTACTGGTTTTTGTTACTGTATTTTGATGTTTTGTATTTTGTTATTGTTTTGTATCTGATTTTTCTGTAAGCCGCCCCGAGTCCCCTTCGGGGGAGATGGAGGTGGGATATAAATAAACTTATTATTATTTATTACCAGCTAAACAATATAATTTCTCCAGTGGTGTAGACATCCTGTGATAATGCGGCATGTCTCATTAAGAGCCGCGTTCACTGTTTTAACGTGGTGAGATGCTTACTCAGCAGCAGAGTAGCCCAGTGCAAGGGCAGATATCTTCACTATGCCTGGTTGTGATCCCCAGATTATGCCAGTCGGCTTTCGTATGGTGTTATTTCTAGCGCCCATTTTTTGCTTGATATTCAAGCAGTGCTTCTTGTAAGTCATATTAGAGTCCAGGGTAACTCCTACATGTTTTGGTGTGCTGCAATGCTCCAGTGGGATTCCTTCCCAGGTCATCCTCAGATCGGAAGATGCTTGTCTGTTCTTTCCATATAATAGGCAGTAAGAGCACCTAAAGCTTCCGAGAGCTTCTGTTCAACCTTTTCAAAGCTCCCAGCTTGGGCGGTAATGGCACGATCATCAGCATAGATGAAACTTTCTGTCACTTTTGGCAGTGGCTGGTCATTTCTGTAAATGTTGAACATTGATGGAGCAAGCACACTCCCCTGAGGCAGGCCGTTCTCCTGTTTTCTCCATCTGCTTCTCTGACCCTGGAGCCTAACAAAAAAGCTCCTGTTTTGTACAAGATTTCCTATGAAGCGGGTGAGATGGTGATCCTTTGTGGTATTATGAGTTTTTGTCAAGAGAAGGCCATGATTTAATCATATGCTGCCGATAGGTCTATGAAAATAGCTCATGTAATCTGCTGCCTTTCAAAACCATCTTTGATGTGCTGAGTCAGGTTCAGCACTTGGGATGTGCAGCTTTTGCTTTTCCTGGATCCAGCTTGCTGTGGAATGATACATGGGTTTATTTTTTTCAAACCAAGGAGAGAGCTCCTTTACCTTGTTATCCATCCTGCTGAAATGTCTTCTTTTTTGCAACCAACCTGAGTGGAGGAGCCCTTTCCAGTACTCTCTTTGTCAGCCCCGTTTGTATTCGAGGACCCAGAGACTAGCATTTGGGGCCATGGCTGGCAAAGTGGCGTCCCTTCTCTCGTTTGCGTGTGCATTGGTTTCCCGTTAGTATCTGGGTCAGCTTTACAGATGATATTTGACCTTTAAAGCCCTAACCGGCTTAAGGCCTGGCTACTAGGCAGATACCACTTGCTCCTATCTAAACCTGCTGAAACTTTTAGATCCACCTTGCAAGGCTGTGGTCTGCGGGTGCAGGTGACAAACTCTCAGTACAAAGGAGGCCAATGACATGAAAAGGCAGTCACCTATTAGCCAGCCTCTGATCTATGATTTCATTTTTTTCACTCGAGCAGAATAGGTCGGCGTTGAGAGCGGCAGAATAAATAAAACATATCCCTTTATTGCAAACTCTGAGCCACCTGAGGAAGGCCTTGCAGCGGTTGATGTGGATTTTTGCTTCTTATGCAGACTCAAGGTAAACAGTCACATTCAGTGCAGGCTAAAAGCCCTAAAAGGCACTTGATCCCATCTGATCTTGGAAGCTAAGCAGGGTCGGTCCTTGAGTGGGAGACCGCCAATGAAGGTCAAGCCCTGGAGTCTGTGTTTCAGAGGAAGGAACTGGCAGAACCTCCTCTGCTTACCTAAGAAAACACTATGGAATTTATGTTGATCCATAATTCATAAGTCTTGAAAGGCACATGGATGCACAATAGCTACACACCCCTAAATGCCCCAAAGACACCTGATTGTGGAAGGTAAGCAGGGTCAGCCCTGGCCAGGACTTGGATGAGAGATCTCTAGTGAACTCCAGGTTCTGAGAAGAAGAAACTGGCAAAACCACCTCTATGAAGCCTTGTCTCACAACAACCAAAACATTGGTGAAGGTATAAATCGACACCAGAATCCAGCTCTTTCAAGGTCCAGTTCAACATTTTATCCTGATATCTTCGTAACTCATCTATTGAATGGTGACTGAGTTGGGCACGTTCTCTCAGGGACTGAATCAGGGCCCTTCCATGTGCAAAAAGCATACACACATCTCTCGGTTTGGCTGTGACGGCAGCACAGAAACACACTTTTTGGGCCCACAGAAGTGAATAGATGGGTTGCTGTGAGTTTTCCAGGCTGTCTGTCTGTGTTCCAGAAGCATTCTCCCCTCTTGTTTCGCCTACATCTAAGGCAGGCATCCTCAGAGGTTGTGAGGTCTGTTGGAAACTAGGTACATGAGGTTTATATATCTGCGGAAGGTCTAGGGTGCTAGTCACAGATGTGGGCAAAAC
This sequence comes from Anolis carolinensis, assembly GCF_035594765.1. NCBI lineage: Eukaryota > Metazoa > Chordata > Lepidosauria > Squamata > Anolidae > Anolis > Anolis carolinensis. Next base: position 30,073,276 of record NW_026943819.1, read on the forward strand.
ATCAGGAGAGAATGCTTCTGGATCATGGACATGCAGCCCAGAAAATTCATAGCAACCCAGTGATTTCGGTCATGAAAGGCTTCAACAACAGATTAAAATAGACGTTGTTGGAAAATGTGCTGCGGTGTTTATTCAGTTTATTGGATTGTTAGTGCTACAGTTTCTGCCAGAGATGCCATTATCCTTGTTCCTTGGCGCACTTTGCAAGATCCATGGTTCTCAGGCTGCAATTTCACTCACTTTAAGGCAGGCATGGGTCAACTTTGGCCCTCCCTCCAGGTGTTTTGGACTTCAACTCTCACAATTTGGACTTCAACTCTCACAATTGTGAGAGTTGAAGTCCAAAACACCTGGAGGGAGGGCCGAAGTTGGCCCATGCCTGCTCTATTGAAAGGAACCTCTATTTACTCTGTTTTCTTGGTGCTTTGTGGAGTGATATGGAGCCGTTTGGACAAGGATTGGCTTTCTGACCATTTTTCTTGGTGCCGGCTTGCACTGCTACGTCGAAACATGTAAATAAGTCCTCTGTATTCTGTTTTGGTCACAGTCTGAAAGGATTGGGGCTTATTCATGGCTTCCTCTCACCTAATTCCAACCCATTGTGACAGCCGAGCCTGCTCTTTCTGTATTGCATGGGATCCAGAGCCTGGAAAGGTTATTGGTGGCTCAGGGGGACCTCTTTGCCTGCATTTCCATCAAGATGTTTGGTGACAGTCATCAGTTTACTCCTTATTTGCTCCTCCCAACTGCAGGTGCCAGGGGTTGCTTTCCTATTTTGCCTGTATCTGCGGCTTCATTTATCCTGATCCAACAGGCGTTTTGTAAGTCATCCAGGGCGATTCTTGGGCCAAAAGTCCTTCATTTCTTTTTTAAAAAAATAGATTTTTTATTAATTTATCAATCCAAATGTACAAGCTCACGTTTTCCTCATTCTACAATATCTCAAACACATCACGTTGCATACAATCCAACAACAACAACAACAAAAATCAAGAACATCCCCAAGCATATTTCCCATCAGTCTTTTAACTTTTCCATTACAACTTCACTATACATCTCTCCACTACACACCCTTCATCTACCTATACATGCTTTATTTTCAATATTATTATTAATTTATAATTCAAAATGTATAAGTATACATTCTTTCTTCATTTTACAGTATCCCAGACATATCGCATTGTATGCAATCCAACAATAAAGAGAAATCAGAATCAAAACATCTTTATGCATATTTCTTATCAGTTTTAGGCTTTTCCATTACAACTTTACTACATATCTCTCTACTACACCTTTTTATCTACTTATACATGTTTTATTTATTATTATTATCGTTATTATTGTTATACCTTTTCCCCCTCTTCCCTTCCCCTTATTTTGTGCAGAAGTCCTTCATTTCAGTAGAGTTTGTTGTTATCTGGTTTTCCGTGGGTCTCCATTGTACGTGTTTTAATGCAGCCCCTGATGTTCAGGAGCAATTGTCCTGCCCTTTGCTTTCTAGCAGATGCACACTTCTTTCCCCTCCAATTATTTTAGAGAGTCCCTCTGATCTCTTTCCCTCTGCTTTGCAAAAGGCAGGCCGCTCTGCATTGGCGGCTGCAGTCTCTTCCTCACATGCTGTGCATGCTTAGCCCTGCGCCGCAGCCTGGCTTATGCAACGGCCACAACCTCGCATGCTTCCCTGCCGGCTGCTGTCTTTGGGAATGTCAGGAAAGGCAGGCTGGGCCTGTAACGCCATGGGCTGCATATTGAAATGCAGCAATATATATGTATATATTCTTGCATAAGGACTTCAAGGGCCAAAGTTACCACAGAGGTAGAAGAAGGAGACATTAGACTCTCCTGTAACATTTGCCTGTTGTGTATAAGTCATGTGTGAAGCCAATGGACGTTTAAGCTTGGTGTTGTTGTATGTTTTCCGGGCTGTATGGCCATGTTCTAGAAGTATTCTCTCCTGACGTTTTGCCCACATCTATGGCAGGCATCCTCAGAGGTTGTGAGGTATGGAGAAACTAAGCCAGGAAGGTTTATATATATCTGTGGAAAGTCCAGGGTGAGAGAAGAACTCTTGTCAGTTGGAGGCCAGTGTGAATGTTGTAGACGTTTAAGCTTTCTACTCAGATTGAGTTCCCTGTTGATCTGTGGCTTGAGAAGGATTCCGAAGCTGGCAACTTGTTTTAACCAGGGAACTGGTATGCGATGGAATGCATTGTTACCTCTCCATTGAGAGATAAAAGTGGGAAATCATTACTGTAGTATCTTTTTCTCTGGGCCCCAACTCTGGCTTTTTGACGTGAACAAAATACACCAGTGAAAGCTCCGTAATCTTCTCTCTTTTGCTCTCCAAGGGATCTGTGAGATTCCACCATCCACAGGTGGAAAATGTAAACCAAAGGTTCCAAAAAGCAAACTTTGATTTTGCTATTTTCTATATTGACAAGCCTGAAGGTGTCCAGAAGAGAGCAACTAAAATGATCATAGGTATGGAGACTGTGAATAATTTCCCCAAGGAGCGTCTTAAAGAGCTGGATCTGTTAAGCCTGCAGAAGAGAAGGTTGAGAAAAAGAGATGTGATAGGTAGGGTTCGTGGGAAGTACAGGGGCAATCAAGGATAGGGGCAAGAAGAATGGTCTCATTAAGACACTGGGATCTAAAAAGTAAAAAGTAAGGAGTGGAGAGGAATTGTAAACAAGCTGCCAACTAGTGGGACTATTCACTCAAATGCACACCGGAACACCCACGTTTTAAAATCCAAACGGAAAGTGGACAACAAAGTCTGATCTCTCTGGGGAGAGAGTTCCAGAGTCGAGGGGCCACCACCGGGAAGGCCCTCTCCCTCGTCCCCACCAGCCGCACTTGATCCTAAGGCCTGAGTGAGTTACCCTTGAATTGGCATCTCAGAGAAAATATTTTCAGACACATTATCGGAATGTAGGTTCGATCCCAAGTATTTGAATCTTGATTCTGAATATAATGCGCAGAAGAGCAAATCATGTGGCAAATTTCTGATTTCTGAGTCTCCACAAATACACCAATAGAGGACCATTTTACTGTACTCTTGTATATAATGCAACTTGAGCATATATGGGTTTTGGAACCAAACCCACATACCTGTGCAGAAAAGGCAGATTTTACAGCCATTTAAAGTTCACACATGGATTCCGATGGCAGTTTGAACCTGTTTTTCTTTTTCTTTACCAACGTAGTGCTGATCGGACTTTGCCTCGTCCGCCCAGTGTCACACCTTGAACAAGCGACTCGGGGAGAAGGGCGGGGGGTATAAATGCATGTAATAAATAAATAAATAAAATAAAACCATTTTCGATAAGACTCCCTGGGAAACACGTCACAGCGGCAGGCAAGCCACAAAAAGATGTACCGTATTTCCATGTTCTAGCTGTTGCCATATCAGCAGGATATGTGTCAAGATGTTTTAGAACGTGGCTCGGAAGGTTTTGTACATGTTCGACTCAACTTAAAATCCCTACAAGCTAGATATATGTATATACATAGTATGTATATATGTGTGTGTGTGTGTGTGTGTATAAATATATACACACACATACATACATACATACATATATACAGTGTTCCCCTCTCTTATCACTGGGGTTAGGTTCCAGGACCACCCGCAATAAGTGAAAATCCACGAAGTAGGGACGCTATATTTATTTTAATATTTATACATTATTTTAGCAGTTATACACTATTTTAAGTCTCTATCAACCAATCGTGTGTTGATAAATCGCCTCCTTCTCCTCCCGTTGCTGCTTGGGCTCCTTTTCTCTCCCTTTGGCTTCTCCACTCTGGCTCAGCTTTGTGTAGGCCTTTTGGTTGCTTTCCGTGTTTCTCCATTTGTGGAAGGGGGAAAAGGCATCCCTTGATGTCCAGACAAAAGGAGAGGAGGGGTTTTGTTTTATATTATTTGCTTAGTTTGCATTCTGCCGTTTTCCCTGCCTGGCGTTCAAGGTGACTTATGGCAGAGGTTGAAAGCAAACACTGCTGCAAAAAAGGATTTTTACAAAACTTAATTAAATAAGCATTCCATAACACTGGTTTAAAAGCAGTTTTGAAAGCGAGAACTTTTTTAGTTGCTTATCATCATCAGACGTGATTCTAGGATGGACATCTCTGGTCTTCTTCTTGATTGCAAACCGGACAAGCCTCGTTCCGTTCCAGCCTTTTGGGGCAACTTTGGCTGTTGCTTCCGGCTCAGATTTTGCCTTCAGGACCTTAACTATGCCCAATGGTTCTCTCATACATCCCTTTCCGTGCTCTTCATTTCAGCAGGAGAACTACGACGTGGTTTAGCCGAACAGGAACAGCCTGTGCTTATTGATTTTTGGTTGTTCAGTTACCTTGTTTTTACGATCCAGTTAATCTCTTCCAGTGCTAATGGAGAGCGGTGGGGGAAAGGGAACAATCTCAGATAGAAGAGATACCGAGTGCCGTTCCATCCAGGCTGCTCTGGCTTGTTTTGCAACGGCAGATTTCAGGGTCCAACTTGGAGATCGAGGTTTGCATCTTGGCCTTGGTTTCATGCAGGCTGTTATTAATTGGTGGAGTTGGTTTCTGCGGGCAACGGCTCCTTATTGAAATGCCTTTCCAAACAGATAAGCTCTGTAACACTGGGTGGACTGGCATTTCTGGAAATTGCAGAGACAGCCGAATCCTATTCAGTTACCAATCCCATTCGGTTGCATTGAAGGGCCTAGAGATTTCTTGAGAGGTATTTGGTGGAATTTGTTAGGTCCTCTAATGCAGGGGTCCCCAAACTAAGACCCTCTGAGGTCATTTACCTGGCCCCTGTCCTAAACTTGAGATTTAGGGTTAACCTAAGCCTAAAATAACTTGAGGGAACACAACAACAACAACAATCCCGATTTTGGATTATTTCATCATAGTCCGGCCCCACAACAGTCTAAGGGACTGTGAACCGGATTTCCACTTAAAATATTTGAGATCCTCGGATCTAATGGGTCTCTTTGGCAGTGGTTCTCAACCTTAATACAGTTCCTCGTGTTGTGGTGACCCCCAACCATAATATTATTTTCGTTGCTACTTCATAACTGTCATTTTGCTACTGTTATGAATCGTCATGTACAAATCGGCTGTGTAGAATGTATTTTCATTCACTGGACCAAATTTGGCACAAAAATGCCCAATACGCCCACATTTGAATACTGTCGGGGTTGGCAGGGGATTGATTTTGTCGTTTGGGAGTTGTAGTTGCTGAGATTTATAGTTAACCTACAATCAAAGAGCATTCTAAACTCCACCAACAATGGAACTGAACCAGTCTTGGCACACAGAACTCCCATGACTAACAGAAAATACTGAAAAGATTTGGTGGCATTGACTTTGAATTTTGGAGTTGTAGTTCACCTACATCCAGAGAGCACTGTGGACTCAAATGATGATGGATCCAGACCAAACTTGGCACAAAAACTCTATTTGCCCAAATGTGAACACTGGTGGAGTTTGGGGAAAATAGACATTGGCATTTGGGAGTTGTAGTTGCTGGGATTTATCATTCACCTACAATCAAAGAGCATTCTGAACCCCACCAACGATAGAATTGGGCCAAACTTCCCACATACAGAACTCCCATGACCATCAGAAAATACTGGAGGGATTTGCACTTTTTTGGCCCAGTTCTTTTTTAGAGCCGACCCAGGATTTTATCATAGTATATTTACTGTATCTTGACCTATGACTTGTTTTATTGTTGATTGATTGTTTTATTGTTATGTTTTTATATTGTTTGTGACCTGGGCTTGGCCCCATGTAAGCCGCCCCGAGTCCCTTCAGGGAGATGGGGCGGGGTATAAAATTTTTATAAAAATAAAATTATTATTATTATTATTTGGAAGGAAATGACAGTGATTTAAGGGAGATGTAGTTCACCTACATCCGGAGAGCACTGTGAACCTGGCACCAACTAGTTAACAACGGATTCATTAAAATGAATAAAGGTTTGAAGTTTTAAATGTTTTGTGGACCATATTTTAGTTCTTGCAGAGCACTGGTAGTCTCTGTGCACTGGTAGCCGTAGGCTGTTAGGAATTGTGGGAGTTGGAGTCCAGAACACCTGGAGGGTCCAAATTGACCCATGCCTGCTGTAGAGTCATTGGAATTTTAGTTTGGAAGGTACAGGTTGCGTTATCCCAGCCTCGGCTAGGTAATAAAACCGCCCTGTGATTGTCTTTGGCTTAACAATTCTGCTCGGAAGGGGTTTCCATTAGTAATCCAGCTAAAGGTGAATGTGCGCAAACGCTGACTCAGATCCGACCGGGCTGAAAAGAGCCGCTGACGGAAGGGCCAGAGCAGCGGGGCCGGAGTGGCTTTCGTGTGTACAATTTCCAGCCCTTTTAAATATTAATGGCCTCCGCTCCCTGCTCTCCCGATGAGCCTTCCTTGCATAGGTTCCCTCGGTCGGTACAGTCCTTTGCAATGGAAGTGAATGCAAGGCGGTTTTGAAATTGTGAATTTGAAAGTCATAATGTTCCTCTCAAGCAGAGAAGAAGAAGAGCCAGGTTTTTCATGCTTGTTTTCCCACGGCGTTCAGCAAATGAAGGAATCCAGGCAGACAGGAGTTGCAAATCGAGGCCAGTTTGGTCTCTTTCCTTAAGCAGCCTTTCAAGTAATCTTGGGTTGCAAATCCCAGCATCCCCAACCTGTGTGTTGGAAACTGTGACAACTTTTGTAGGGCTCCATATTTCCCATGGAGAGCCAGCACAATGTTATGGTTTGTATTGTCTCTCCATCCTTGGGCTATCATAGCCTCGGGCTGCAATGAATCACTCTGACCAGGAGGTCATGAGTTTGAGGCCCGCTCGGAGCCTATGTTTGTCTTGTCTTTGTTCTATGTTAAAAGGCATTGAATGTTTGCCTATATGTGTAATGTGATCCACCCTGAGTCCCCTTCGGGGTGAGAAGGGCGGAATATAAATGCTGTAAATAAATAAATAAATAAATAAATCATATATTTTAGGATTTCTGTCCATTTATTGTTGTCTTCCTTTGCCTCTGTAGTGAGAGACATGAATCCAGCTTTATCCCACGTTAATCTTTTCCGCATTATTTCCTCCATTGTATTTCTGATTTTCCTGACATAGTTCTGATTTTTTCTGCAATCCCACCACATAGGAGAGAATGAACCTATCGCCTCACAATTATGCCAACATTTGTTGGAAATATTTCCCATTCTATGTCCTAATTGAAAGGGGTTTTTTTGAGATTATTTTCTGTTGAGTTTCTTTGATCCTAATTTAATTTTCTGAATATTCTTGATCCAAGACCTGATTAATTTCCTACTGGCGGTTAGGAATTGTGGGAGTTGAAGTCCAAAACACCTGGAGGGTTGAAGTTGGCCATGCATGCTATAGAGCAGTGATGGCCAACCTATGACACGCGTGTCAGCACTGACACGCCTAGCCATTTTTGCTGCCACGCTGCTGAATGCAGATTGATTGGATGACTAATGTCTTTTGCGGCCAAATTTGGTGTGATTTGGTCCAGTGGTTTTGTTGTTTATTCCATGGGAATTATGCACATTACATATTCTATTATTATTCTATTATTATTGTAGTATATTATTATATTATTACTATTATATTATTATTATTATATTATTCATGACTACATTGAAACTACAATAGAGAGAAATCAGCATGGAAACTGCAAGAGGTACCATAGATGGTTGTACATGGAAATAATGGTAGTAAATAGTTTTTGATTTATTAAATACAGTTATATACAGTAGAGTCTCACTTATCCAACACTCGCTTATCCAACGTTCTGGATTATCCAACGCATTTTTGTAGTCAATTTTTTCAATACATCATGATATTTTGGTGCTAAACTCGTAAATACAGTAATTACTACGTATTATTACTGTGTATTGAACTACTTTTTCTGTCAAATTTGTTGTATGACATGATGTTTTGGTGCTCAATTTGTAAAATCATAACCTAATTTGATGTTCAATAGGCTTCTCCTTAATCCCTCCTTATTATCCAACATATTCACTTATGCAAGGTTCTGCCGGCCCATTTAGCTTGGATAAGTGAGACTCTACTGTATATATAATCATTCTATTATTATTCTATTATTATTGTTGTATATTGTTATATTATTACTATTATATTATTATTATTATATTATTCATGACTACATTGAAACTACAATAGAGAGAAATCAGCATGGAAACTGCAAGAGGTACCATAGATGGTTGTACATGGAAATAATGGTAGTAAATAGTTTTTGATTTATTAAATACAGTTATATATTACAATTACAGTAGAGTCTCACTTATCCAACATAAATGGGCCGGCAGAATGTTGGATAAGCGAATATGTTGGATAATAAGGAGGGATTAAGGAAAAGCCTATTAAACATCAAATTAGGTTATGATTTTACAAATTAAGCACCAAAACATCATGTTATACAACAAATTTGACAGAAAAAGTAGATCAATATGCAGTAATGCTACGTAGTAATTACTGTATTTACGAATTTAGCACCAAAATATCACGATATATTGAAAACATTGACTACAAAAATGTGTTGGATAATCCAGAACGTTGGATAAGCGAGTGTTGGATAAGTGAGACTCTACTGTATATATATATTTGTTATTTAAACTATATATATTGTGAAATTATGGTTTTTTCCTCAAAGTGACACACCACCCAAGTCATGCTAGGTTTTTTGGTGAATTTTGACACACCAAGTGCAAAAGGTAGCCCATCATTGCTATAGAGCATATTTCCAGCAGAAGATTGAAATTAAGTCGTTCTAGGATAGCGGCTTAATAAGCGTAATCTGTCCCTAAAATTGGCAGAAAAAAGGTTGAGTGATGTTTCGGAAGCAAGGCCTTCTCTAAGAAGAGGTCTTTCCCTTCCGTGTCAGAAAGCCGGCCTTGCTTACCGCCTGCAATTTTGATAAAGCAGTTCTATTAATAGTTATTTCTTAAAAGACTTTGTCCCACAGAGAAAGAAGGCACCTTTTTAGCCTCCTTTTTTAGAGCGCTCATCCATTTTTAACACCGTTTAAGTAGCTTTTTAACTCATGCAACTTGGGCCTTTGCAGCAGCAAACGGAGGCAAGGATAAATCGTTGCTGTTTTATTTACAAGTAAAGAGTAGATTCCATTTAGAAACTCCTTCCCCCGTGTATAGCAACTTGGTTTTTTTAAAAATCAGTATTCACTGCAGCATCGGTCTGCTCCCAAAGTCTCTTTTGGAGATTAAAAAAGCAGGGAAACAAGTCCAAAGGGGCCAATTTCCAATCAGAACGAATTGGGGAACATATTGGGAGTAACAGGCCATTATGCAAGTGCCACATGGTGTTTTCCTGCACTGCTAATTTGCATTATCCCAAACTGGCATGGATTAAACAGAATAGCACAGATAATAATAATGATGATGATGATGATCATTTTAGAAAATGCTTTTCCTGCACAGGCATTGGAGTCTCTCTTGTCCAGTGACTGAGCTGTAAGGGTCAACCTATATACTGTATAAGCTGACCCGAATATAAGCTGAGGCACCTAATTTTACTACCAAAAAACCTGGGAAAACATTGACTCCAGTATAAGCCGAGATACCAATAAAATTACATTAATTGAGGCATCAGTAGTTCAAATGTTTTTGAATCTTTACATCAAACTGTAATTTAAGATATGACTGTTCAACTCTAATCAAATCATTATTCTCATCTTCAATGTAAATGTGCTTATGTATCCTTTTAATAATAATAGAGTGAAATAATACATGTAATAATAATCATAATAAATACAGGAAAATAATAAATGTAATAATAAATGTCGTACAGTAATAAATGTAATAATAATAATTAATAGAGTAAAATAAATGTAAAAGTAACAACAATAATAGAGAAAAATAATAAATATACCATATATACTTGAGTATAAGCCGACCTTAATAGAAGCTCACCAGGACCCTCACCAGAGTATAAGCCGAGGAGGTTTTTTTTCAGTCCTAAAAAAGGGCTGAAAAACTAGGCTTATACTCGAGTATATACAGTATATATTAAAACCTAAAGAGTATTAACACTGACATAGAATTATGTCTATCGCTATCTAAAAATGAATAACACCCTATAACATGATTTTTGTTCCTGGATTATAAATGTAGTTTCCTAATTGGTTTTATCATAGAATCATAGAGTTGGAAGAGACCTCACAGGCCATCCAGTCCAACCCCATTCTGCCAAGGAACAGGAAAATCACATTCAAAGCAATCCCAATAGATGGCCATCCAGCCTCTGCTTAAAAGCCTCCAAAGAAGGAGCCTCCACCACGCTCCGGGGCAGAGAGTTCCACTGCCAAAACATGGGAAATGTTTATTAAACTGCATGATGGTGATGATGATGATAATACGTTTTTACTGACTGACTGACTTTGGCGATCCTTCGTTGGCCTTCCAAGTGCAGTGTCTTGGCGGTGGGTCTGTAGGTGACTTGTAGAGCCCTATTCTCAGCCCACATCTTCTTCTGCAGTGAGGACATCGTGCAAGGACTCTGAGTAATAATATTGTAATATGACAATACTAATGTATTAAATATGGTACTACTGATAATATATAATAATATGTGACAATATACTATTTTATTGTTGGATGTTTGTGTATTTTAAGTTGTTACGTTTTTTATTGTGAGCTGCTTTGAGTCTCCGTATGAAGAGATAAATCGAGATATATATATACACATACACACACACAATGCCCAACACCCAAAGCACTACGCATCACTTGAAGGTAGTTTTATGCACAATATTTCTCATGACGTTGTGTCAGGAATGACATTTGTGTGCCTTGAACCATCAGGAAGCAAAAGCATCACTGTGTCCAGACACTTTTGGAGCCTTTTGGCGACTCAGTCTATTCCGAGTGCAGTGGACGCTTCATCCGATCTCCTTCTGTCCTTGTGTAACTTCAGACGCCTCCCGTCTCAGTGGCTTCTCTCTCTGTGTCTCTCTGCAGGCGGGTTTGCTATTGTGTTCCTGGTGAGGACTGGCAACGGCGTGAAATGTGCCCTCAAACGCATGTATGTCAACAACGAACACGATCTACAAGTCTGCAAACGGGAGATTCAGATCATGGTAAGCCAATGCTGCAATGCCGCAAAGGTATGCCTTTCTGCTCATCAGAAACCCTTGCAAATTGGAAACCGTTGCAAATCCAACAGATACCGTATATACACGAGTATAAGCCAGGTTTTTCATCCCCTTTTAAGGCTGAAAAAGCCCCCCTCCGCTATGATGACGAGCTTTTGACCACAAACTTTTCCTCCTGTTCTTTGATCACCGGCATTTCCGGTATTTCCTTTGATGATGCCATAAAATACATAATTTCTCTACTCACAGCTGTTTTCGAACTGCTTAGGTGGACAGTGAGCTGGGCTTTCCTGCACCAATTTCCCCAACTTTTCCCAATCCCCTTTCACACTCTTGACTGGGGTCTTTTCCACTTTTCCAGCCCCACTTTCCATCCCAACCTTTCCCAGTTTCCAGCCCCCTTTCACATCTCAGTTGTTTCCCTTTTCCCAGTTGCCCTTTCCCACCCTACTCTGTCCTACTTTTTCCAGCTACCCCCTTTCCAGCTCATTTTCCCACTTTTTCTTTTCTTTTTGAAATTATTTTTTAAAATTATTTGACACAAGCAATCTAATATACAATCAGAAAATATACATTCAAAAATAATGAAACGTGTCTAGATCTGTATTTTTCCCACTTTTTGAGTCACCCCTTCCCATTCCGGCTTTTATTTATTTATTTATTTATTGCATTTAAATCCCGCTCTTCTCACCCCGAAGGGGACTCAGAGCGGCTTACAAATCAAATGAACATACAATATATTATTAGCATAGCACAATATAAGCATTAAATTACTATATTGTACTATATCATTATACATTATACATTATTATTAGTAATATTACATTTCATATATAATATATAATTAATATTATTATATTGTATTCCATTATAATATTATTATCAATATTATATGTATATACAATATACAGTAGAGTCTCACTTATCCAAGCCTTGCTTATCCAAGCCTCTGGATAATCCAAGCCATTTTTGTAGTCAATGTTTTCAATCTCTATCATATTGTTATGATTATGATTATGGCTTGCATTCAGCCGTGTCCCTTTGTTTCTGCTCCTTTTCCAGCGGGATCTTGTAGGACACAGGAACATTGTCGGCTACATCGACTCCAGCATTAACTCCGTCAGCAGCGGGGACGTCTGGGAGGTCTTGATTCTGATGGATTTCTGCCGAGGTACGTAGCATTTGTATGCAGCCAGATAGAAACAGATATATTTCTTCATTTGCAACATTATTATAATAATTATTTTATTAATGGTTTATATTATTATATTATTATTTTTTATATAATAACATTGTATTTTAAATATTTATTATTATATTTTATACTAGCTGTGCCCGGCCACGCGTTGCTGTGGCAAAGTGGTGGTGGTATTGGTTAAAAATGGTTGTGTAATTTTTATTTGACGTTATTTGTATTTTTTAAAATTAATTTTATTGTAAGTTATCCTTTTATTTATTATATTTTATTATTTTCTTGTATTATTTTTAGTTATTTTCTGTTATTATAGTATTTTATTGTATTAATTTTTTAGTGTTTTTAATTATTTTTTAGTGTTTTTTATTATTTTTTATTGGGTTGCTAGGAGACCAAGTTGGAGGAGCTTAGCCTTCTAACTGGCAGCAATTGGATAAAAGCAATTATTCCTCTCTCTCTCTCTAATTAGGACTTTATTTTTCTTTTCTTTTTGTTGTATCGACCTAGAGGCGTGGATGATGGGTTGTGTTGTCAAATTTCGAGGTTGGGGGGCCTGTAGTTTTGTTGTTTTGTGGGTCGCCATGATGCCATCACTCTTTTATATATATAGATTGTTTTATATTATAATATTTTATTATTATATTATTTTTAATAGTGTAATATTTTAAATATTAATTCTTTTATACTATTATAATATTTTATTATATTTTATAAGAATATGATTATATTATAATAAATACTTATTATTCTTTTATACTATTATAATATTTTATTATATTATTTGTATACTATTATATTATTTTAAATATTTATTATTATAATTTATATTATTATAATATTTTACAGTAGAATCTCACTTATCCAAGCTAAACGGGCCAGCAGAAGCTTGGATAAGTGAATATTTTGGATAATAAGGAGGGATTAAGGAAAAGCCTATTAAACATCAAATTAGGTTATGATTTTACAAATTAAGCACCAAAACTTCCATGTTATACAACAAGTTTGACAGAAAAGGTAGTTCAATACGCAGTAATGTTATGTTGTAATTACTGTATTTACGAATTTAGCACCAAAATATCATGTTATATTGAAAACGTTGACTACAAAAATGGCTTGGATTATCCAGAGGCTTGGATAAGGGAGTTTTGGATAAATGAGACTCTACTGTATTAGTATATTATAATAATAATATTATATATTTTGTTAATATTTTATAAAATTATTATAATATTTTAAATATGATGATTGTTTATATTATTATATTATTTTTATAATACTATTAATATATTTGTTACAAATTTATTATAATATTATTATTGTCTTAAAATTATATTATTATGATATTATTATATTACTATTACTGGCTGTTAGGAATTCTGGGAGTTAAAGTCCAAAACACCTGGAGGGAGGGCCAGAGTTGGCCCAGGCCTGATTTAAGGAAACATTGTCTCCTCTCGGAAGGGCTCACTTTGGAGCCCTGTGTCCAGGAAACCCCACTGCCTTGTATTTGTGATGAACTGGAATTCTGCTTGGTCTCTTCCAGGCGGCCAAGTGGTCAACCTGATGAACCAGCGGCTGCAGACGGGCTTCACGGAGAACGAGGTCCTGCAGATCTTCTGCGACACCTGCGAAGCCGTGGCCAGGCTGCACCAGTGCAAGGCGCCCATCGTCCACAGGGATCTGAAGGTGGGCCCTTCATATATATATAGATGTGTGTGTGTGTATGTAATATTTATTTATACCCAAAAGGGGACTCAAAGCGGCTTGACATAAAAGCATAAAAGCATACTTTAAGTATTGATAGAATTTCAGGGGTTTAATCTGGCATGATGTGAGTTGTAGTACACCCACAACCTTATGCATTTTGTAAAATAAAAAAAGTCGCTGGGTAGCCAAGCTAGCCTATATATATAAAAGGGTAATGAAATTTCGGCCTAGGACAAAACAACAAAACTACACATCCCAGAAACACTAAACTTGGCAGCACAACCCCTCATCCATGCCTCTACGTTCATACAACAAAAAGGAAAGAAAAATAAAGTCCTAATTAGAGGGAGAGGAATCATTGTTTTTATCCAATTGTTGCCGGTTAGAAGGCTAAGCTCCGTCCACTTGGTCTCCTAGCAACCCACTCAGCCCAGGGGACAGGCAGAGTTAGGCCTCACTTAGGCCTCTTCCACACTGCCTATAGAATACAGATTATCTGATTTTAACTGGATTATATGGCAGTGTAGACTCAAGGCCCTTCCACACAGCTATATTACCCATTTATAATGGACTTAATGTCAGGGGAAAACCTTGACCCTTTACCTTAACTACCACCAATTCCTCAATATTTTATTTCCCATACCACCAGACTTCGCCACAGCAACGCGTGGCCGGGCAAAGCTAGTACAGTATAAAATACACCATTATAGTCCTGTATAAATCATTAAAATGCTGCATATAATGACCAGTTTCCCGTTTCCAGGTGGAGAACATCCTCCTCCATGACCGCGGCCATTACGTCCTATGCGACTTCGGAAGCGCCACCAACAAATTCCAGAACCCGCAGCTGGAAGGAGTGAACGCGGTGGAAGAGGAGATCAAGAAGTGAGTTCAGGACCAATGGGAGGAAATAAAGTAACATCTAAAGATTAAAGAAACACTGTTGTCAAAATACTGTTGACAAAACGGGATTAAACCCAACAACAATTAGCTAATATAAAATGCATTTTAATATGTTTAGTTGTGGTGTTTTTACAGTGTTTATATGTTTTGCATATTTTGTAGCCCACCTCAATCCACGAGGAGAGGAAATAAAGTACAGTAGAGTCTTACTTATCCAACATTCACTTATCCAATGTTCTGGATTATCCAACGCATTTTTGTAGTCAATGTTTTCAATATATCGTGATATTTTGGTGCTAAATTCGTAAATACAGTAATTACAACATAACATTACTGCGTATTGTACTACTTTTTCTCTCAAATTTATTGTATAACATGATGTTTTGGTGCTTCATTTGTAAAATCATAACCTAATTTGATGTTTAATAGGCTTTTCCTTCATCTCTCCTTATTATCCAACATATTCGCTTATCTAACGTTCTCCCGGCCCGTTTAGCTTGGATAAGTGAGACTCTACTGTATCTATATATCTATCTAGATACTGTAGAGTCTTACTTATCCAAGACTTGCTTATCCAACGTTCTGGATTATCCAATGCATTTTTGTAGTCAGTGTTTTCAATATACTGTGATATTTTGGTGCTACATTCGTAAATACAGTAATTACAACATAACATTCCTGCATATTGAACTACCTTTTCTGTCAGATTTGTTGTATAACATGATGTTTTGGTGCTTAATTTGTAAAATCATAACCTAATTTGATGTTTAATAGGCTTTTCCTTAATTCCTCCTTATTATCCAAGATATTTGCTTATCCAAGGCTCTGCCGACCCGTTTAGCTTGGATAAGTGAGACTCTACTGTAATTACAACATAACATTACTGCGTATTGAGCTACTTTTTCTCTCAAATTTGTTGTCTAACCTGATGTTTTGGTCCTTAATTTGTAAAATCCTAACCTAATTTGATGTTTCATAGGCTTTTCCTTAATCATATTTATTCTTAATTTATTATATTCTTAATATTTAATCTTAATTTATTAATAAATAAATAAATAAATAAATAAAATAATTTTGCTTAATCCCTCATCATTATCCAAGATATTCGCTTATCCAAGCTTCTGCCGGCCCATTTAGCTTGGATAAGTGAGACTCTACTGTACTTTATTTCCCATACCACCACAATTTGCCACAGCAACACGTGGCCGGGCACAGCTTGTTGTGGTTGTGGTTGTTGTTGTTATTATTATTTTATTATGACACAGTAAGTGAGATATATATGCTGGATTTCGTATCACAAAATCACAAGTCGAACACTTCCCAAGTGTCTAGGACTGTGTGATGTATTATTATTATTATTATTATTATTATTATTATTATTATTATTATTATTTTATTATGACATAGCAAACAAGATAGATATGCTGGATTTCGTATCACAAAATCACAAGTCGAACACTTCCCAAGTGTCTAGGACTGTGTGATGTATTATTATTATTATTATTATTATTATTATTATTATTATTATTATTATGACACAGCAAACAAGATAGACATGCTGGATTTCATATCACAAAATCACAAGTCGAACACTTCCCAAGTGTCTAGGACTGTGTGATGTATTATTATTATTATTATTATTATTATTATTATTATTATTATTATTATTATGACATAGCAAACAAGATAGATATGTTGGATTTCGTATCACAAAATCACAAGTCGAACACTTCCCAAGTGTCTAGGACTGTGTGATGTATTATTATTATTATTATTATTATTATTATTATTATTATTATTATTTTATTATGACACAGCAAACAAGATAGACATGCTGGATTTCATATCACAAAATCACAAGTCGAACACTTCCCAAGTGTCTAGGACTGTGTGATGTATTATTATTATTATTATTATTATTATTATTATTATTATTATTATTATGACACAGCAAACAAGATAGACATGCTGGATTTCATATCACAAAATCACAAGTCGAACACTTCCCAAGCGTCTAGGACTGTCTGGTGTATTTTTGGATTATTATTATTATTATTAGGATGAGGTGTCTTGCACTCCGTAATCTTTCCCAGTTTCTTCCCAATTTTTTCCCAATTCTTCCTCCCATAGGATTTTAAAAAACCACCTTTTTTTATTCCAGAGACAAAAATGCAGCGTTATCTTTAAAGTGTTTGCTTTTTCCCGAAATGATAGACGTGTGTTTTGGTTTTCCGACAGGTACACCACGCTGTCCTACCGCGCACCTGAGATGGTCAACCTCTACAGCGGCAAACTGATCACAACAAAGGCGGACATTTGGGTAGGTGGCATCTTACTTTCCATTGCTTTCAAGGCATGGGCAAAAGTTTGGTCTTCCAGGTGTTTTGGACTTCAACTCCCACAATTCCTGGCCTCAGGCCCCTTCCTTTTCCCCCTCAGCCGCTTAAGCGGCTGAGGGGGAAAAGGAAAGGGCCTGAGGCCAGGAATTGTGGGAGTTGAAGTACAAAACACCCAGAGGACCAAACTTTGCCCATACCTAGTGTATCTACACAGTGGAACGAATGCAGTTTGATGCCACTTTAAACCATCCCGGCTCAATGCTATGGGACCCTGGGAGTCTCCTGACAAGGTCCATTAAATAGAGTCGTTTGGGTTTAAAGTGGTGCCAAACCGCATTAATTCTCCAGTGCAGATGCCCCCAGAGAAAGGCATATGAAGAGATTGGCTCTCCTCCCCTTTAACTCCAATGATAGCCTTACTCATCTCAGGACCGCAGCTTTCCTTTTGAAGGCCGGGGAGTATATTTAGCAATAGAATGAGGTATTGTTACCAGTATGTTTTATTAATGTGCTTTATAGGTATGTCTGCCTTTAATATTTCATCAGCAGTGCACTAAATTTACATTGCAGTCAGAGCTTTGTTCCGAGGGAGGAGGCTTTCTTTTTAGCTTCAGGTCCTTGAACCTCACCAGACCAAGGGATTAATAATAATAATAATAATAATAATAATAATAATAATAATAATAATAATAATAATGGGATCTGCGCGCATCATCTGAAAATACATCACACAGTCCTAGACACTTGGGAAGTGTTTGACTTGTGAGTTGTTGTTGTTGTTGTTAAGTTTCTGAGACAAAGGCAGGTAATAATAATAATGATAATAATAATAATAACAATAATAACAACAACAGTCATAGACACTTGGGAAGTGTTCGACTTGTGATTTTGTGATACGAAATCCATCATATCTATCTTGTTTGCTGGTTCATAATAAAATAATAATAATAATAATAATAATAATAATAATAATGGGATCTGCGCGCATCATCTGAAAATACATCACACAGTCCTAGACACTTGGGAAGTGTTTGACTTGTGAGTTGTTGTTGTTGTTGTTGTTAAGTTTCTGAGACAAAGGTAGGTAATAATAATAATGATAATAATAATAATAACAATAATAACAACAACAGTCATAGACACTTGGGAAGTGTTCGACTTGTGATTTTGTGATACGAAATCCATCATATCTATCTTGTTTGCCGGTTCATAATAAAATAATAATAATAATAATAATAATAATAATAATAATAAGTTTATCCATACCTCACGACCTCTGAGGATGCCTGCCATAGATGTGGGCGAAACGTCAGGAGAGAATGCTTCTGGAACATGGCCACACAGCCCAAAAGACATACAGCAACCCAATAATAATACTTTATTTATATACCGCCCTATCTCCCGGATGGGATTCAGGGCGGTTTCCAATCATAAAACAACACACACATCACATAGCAGCATGATAACACATTATTAAATAAAATTACATTAATCGAGGCATCGGTAGATTAAATGTTTTTGAATATTTACATAAAATTGTAATTTAAGACTGTCCAACTCTGATCAAATCATTATTCTGATCTTCAATGTCAATGCCCTTATGTATCCTTATAATAATAATAGAGTAAAATAATAAATGTAATACTAACAATAATAACATCAGAGTGAAATAATAAATGTATTATTAATAATAAAAATAGAGTAAAATAAATGTAATACAGTAGAGTCTCACTTATCCAAGCCTCGGTTATCCAAGCCTCTGGATTATCCAAGCCATTTTTGTAGTCAATGTTTTCAATATATCATTATATTTTGGGCTAAATTCATAAATACAGTAATTACAACATAACATTGCTGCGTATTGAACTACTTTTTCTGTCAAATTTGTTGTATAACATGATGTTTTGGTTCTTAATTTGTAAAATCATAACCTAATTTGAGGTTTAATAGGCTTTTCCTTCATCCCTCCTTATTATCCAAGATATTCGCTTATCCAAGCTTCTGCCGGCCTGTTTAGCTTGGATAAGTGAGACGCTACTGTACTAACAATAATAGTAGAGTAAAATAATAAATGTAATAATACCAATAAAAATAGAGAAAAATAATAAATGTACCATATATACTCTCTGCCCTGATTCCCTTCGGGTGAGAAGGGCGGGATAAAAATATTGGAAATAAAAAAATAAATAAGCCAGGATCCTCACTCGAGTATAAGCCGAGAGGGGCTTTTTCAGTCCTAAAAAAGGGCTGAAAAACTAGGCTTATACTCGAGTATATACAGTAATAATGATAATATTAATACAGTAGAGTCTCACTTATCCAACATTCGCTTATCCAACATTCTGGATTATCCAACGCATTTTTGTAGTCAATGTTTTCAATACATCATGATATTTTGGTGCTAAATTCGTAAATACAGTAATTACTACATAGCATTACTGCGTATTGAGCTACTTTTTCTGTCCAATTTGTTGTATAACATGATGTTTTGGTGCTTAATTTGTAAAATCATAACCTAATTTTGTGTTTAATAGGCTTCTCCTTAATCTTTCCTTATTATCCAACATAATCGCTTATCGAACGTTCTGCTAGCCCGTTTACGTTGGATAAGTGAGACTCTACTGTAATACTGATTTCTGCTCCTTTCCTTGCAGGCCATGGGCTGCTTGCTGTACAAGCTCTGCTATTTCACCCTGCCCTTCGGAGAGAGTCAAGTGGCCATTTGCGACGGGAACTTCACCATCCCTGACAACTCCCGCTACTCCCACGACATGCACTGCCTCATACGTGAGTATCTCCGCCGGAAGACACTGACATTGGGGGCATCTGCACTGTAGAATTAAAGCCAGGGGTCCCCAAACTAAGGCCCGGGGGCCGGATGCGGCCCTCCGAGGTCATTTACCTGGCCCCCGCCCTCAGTTTTATAATATAATATATTGTATATACATATAATATTGATAATAATATTATAATGTAATACAATATAACACTAATAATAATACCATATAATAATATTAATTATATATTCTACATTGCATATAATATTACTAATAATATTACAGTATAGTGGTATAGTTCAATATAGTAATATATAATGCTAATATTGTGCTATGCTAATAATATAATATATTGTATGTTCATATAATTTGTAAGCTACACTGAGTCCCCTTTGGGGTGAGAAGGGTGTGATACAAATGTAGTAAATAAATGCAGTAAATAATTAATTAATAAATAAATTCTAGACTTAGGCTCACCCAAAGTCTGAAATTACTTGAAGGCATACAACAACAACAACAACAACAACAACCCTAATTAACTTGACTATCTCATTGGCCAGAAGCAGGACCACACTTCCCATTGACATCCTGATAAATGTATGTTGGTTAAAATTGTTTTTATTTTTAAATATTGTATTGTTCTTTCGTTGTTGTTGTTGTTGTTGTTGTTGTGTTGACATATGTAGTGTGCATCGGAATTTGTTTGTATTTTTTTCAAATGATAATCCGGCCCCTCAACAGTCTGAAGGATTGTGGACTGGCCCTCGGCTTAAAAAGTTTGAGGACCCCTGATTAAAGCAGTTTGTGGGGCCAAGTGGGGCTCAAGTGGGGCTCAAGTGGGGCCAAACTGTATTAATTCTAGTGTATTTAAACCAGAGTCATATATTTGGGTTGTATTTATGTAATGTTTGGGTCTTTTGTGCCCATTAATCTTTAAGGACTGCCATTCAGCGCAAAATTGAGTTGCACAAAAGTGAACTATATTTATTTATTTATTTATTTATTTGCTACATTTATATCCTGCCCTTCTTTCTCACCCCGAAGGGGACTCAGAGCGGCTTACAAATTAAATTTACATACAATATTATATTATTAGCATAGTACAATACTGGTAATAAATTACTGTATTGTACTGTATCCATATATTGTAATATTATTAGTAATATTACATGTAAAATGTAATATATAATTAATATTATTATATTGTATTATTAGTATTATATCGTATTATAGAAATTTGCATTCTCCATATTGGGATGACTGTGTCCTTACAACAACGCATTGGGTAGCAATAATAATAATAATAATAATAATAATAATAATATAAAAACGCATGGCATCTGTTGCGAAGCAATAATATTGATAATTATTCAGACAGGCTTCTTAAGATGAAGTCGGGGATGGCTGTGGTATTCACTTTGAATACGTTTTAATAGATTTTAACTGAGTTTTAAAATACTGTTTATATTTAATTCTGTTTTAATGTTTGCATATTTGTATATTTTAAATGGTTTGCTAATGCTTTTATCTTAAACTGCTTTGAGTCTCCTAGAGAATAAAAGTGGGGTATAAATATAATAATAATAATAATAATAATAATAATAATAATAATAATAATAATAATACAAACAAATGGCATATGTTTATATAGAAATAATAATCATAATCTGGGTACTCTGCCTTGACCCATTAGGTGAGCCAGCTAACAACTAGAATTTATTATCATTATCATTTTCATTGTTGTAGATCAGCCACCAGGGGCTGATGGTTTAACTGATGACTTTGAGAGGATTGCAAGCTTTCCTGTGGCACAAAGTGATGGGTCCTCAAGTCTGAGAAATGATGGTTCTCTCTGTGAGAAAACCGACTTAGAAAGTGCAGGGCATCAAGTGCAGGCAGGGGAGTTAGAAGCAGCAACAGCAGATAAGGAATCAAGTGAGGAACTGAGTGATAAGGAGGGTTCTCATGGGAACCCACCTGCAGCCACGGGGATCAATAAAAGTCTTCGTTTACAAATCAGACCCAAAAAATCTTTAAATATCACTGTTCTCTTTAGGGTATATGCTGGAGCCCGATCCCGAGAAACGGCCAGAAATTTACCAGGTCTCCCATTTTGCCTTCAAACTGGCGAAGAGGGACTGCCCGGTCCAGAATGTACAGGTGAGTCATTGTGGATTGGTCCCAGGTAAGAGGTGCAAAAGGGAGGAGTGTTGTTTGCCTCTTTCCCAGAACTTTGGAGGACCTGGAGTTACGATCAGTGCTGGGTTTTCCCTTTGCAGAACTCTCCGCTCCCTGCCAAACTCCCTGAGCCAGTGAAAGCGAGCGAAGCCGCTGCTAAGAAAAGCCAGCCCAAAGCCAGGTGAGAATCTCTCTCTCTCTCTCTCTCTGTATCTCAATGAGAATTGGTGGCTCAAATTCTGGACAATTCGCTCATGTTGCAAAAGAGGAACCCCAAAGTTTCTTAAACATGAACAAAGAGCCCAAATACCTTAAATCAGCATATAAGATTATCAATCAATCAGTCAACCCAGGCTTAGCACAGCAGGCTAAACCACTAGAAGAGCCCAGGTCGGGATGAGCACCTGCCGTTAGCCCCAGCTCCCTGCCCACCTAGAAAGCAGAAATGCGAGTAGATAAATAGGTACCACTTTTAGCAGGGAAGTAATGCAGGCACCCTTAAGAACATTGATCAGGAGGACGACAAAGCTCCTCAGCATGTGGCTGGAGTCGAGCACAGCCTCAAAGATGCCGGACATTATATTTTTGTGACAAGAAGGTTTGTAGATGACTGTTCCTCCTCTCTCCTTGCAGGCTGACGGACCCGATCCCCACGACGGAGACGTCCATCACTCCCCGCCAAAGACCCAAAGCCGGGCAGACACAGCCGAACCCGGGGATCCTGCCCATCCAGCCGGCCCTGACGCCCCGGAAGAGGCCCACGGTGCAGGCCAACGTCCAGCCGCAGGGTGAGCACAAGGGCAGCCGTTGGGAAGGAAGAGGGCTGTGTGTGTGAGTGTCTCTGTGAGTTCTTGGACCATTTTGTCAATGTCTATTGTTTCCAAATGCTGGCTGAGATCTTTTGGCACGGCACCCAGTGTACCGATCACCACTGGGACCACCTGCACTGGTTTCTGCCAGAGTCTTTGAAGTTCGATCTTGAGGTCCTGATAGCGGCTGAGTTTTTCCTGTTGTTTTTCGTCAATGCGACTGTCATCTGTGATGTCTGGTGTGTTGTGTTCCAGAACTTTGTCAGTCTGGATTCGGAAGTCCCACAGTATCTTTGCGTGCTCATTTTCCAATACTTTTGCAGGTTTGTGATCCCACCAGTTCTTTCCTGCTGGGAGGTGGTACTTGAGGCATCAGTTCCAATGGATCATTTGGGCCACATAGTTGTGCCTCTGTTTGTAGTCTATCTGTGCGATTTTCTTACAGCAGCTGAGGAGATGATCAATGGTTTCGTTGGTTTCCTTGCACAGTCTGCATTTTGGGTCATCAGCTGATTTTTCGATCTTGGCCTTAATTGTATTTGTTCTGATGTCTTGCTCCTGGGCTGCAAGGATCAGGCCTTCTGTCTCCTCCTTCAGGGTCCCATTTGTGAGCCACAGCCAGGTCTTCTCCTTATCAGCTTTTCCTTCAATTTTGTCAAGGAACTTTCCATGCAATGTTTTGTGGTGCCACCTGTCAGCTCTAGTTTGTAGTGCGGTTTTCTTGTACTGATTTTTTGTCTGCTGTGTTTTGAGGAGTTTCTGATTTTTTAAAATTATTATTATTATTATTATTATTATTATTATTATTATTATTATTATTATTATTCTATCTGAATGTGGTTAGAAATTTCTGGCAAGCAACAACGACCGCCGCTGTGTCTGTTTTCACGGGGTGCCGTCTGTCTTCTTTGCAGTGGCAGCTGCGGGAGCCCTGGCTGGTGGGCAGCCCGCGCACCCTGCGGTCATTGTGCAGCCGAAGGCTCTGGCGCAGCCCCCTGCGTCCCTCCCACAGGCCCAGCCCAAGCAGGGGCTTCCTGGGCAGCCACCTGCCGTGGCCGCTCAGCCGCAAGGCCCCGGGACTCCGGCCCAAGCCACGCCACAGCACCAGCTCTTCCTCAAGCAGCAGCAGCAGCAGCAAGCGCAGCCCGTGCCACAGCCGGCAGCACCCGCTGCGTTTTATCAGCCGCCGCCACCGCAGCCTCCCTTGCAGGCCCAACAGGTGAGACAGTTCATTCTGTTACCTTTGTTGGAATACTGTATTTACTCAAATTCAATGCTCACTTTTTTTTTTTGCTAAATTACCTTCCCAAAATTAGGGTGTGCATTAGATTTACGCAATACAGTCATAGGGTTGTTGTATGTCTTTCAGGCTGTCTGGCCATGTTCCAGAAGTATTCTCTCCTGACGTTTCGCCCACATCTATGGCAGGCATCCTCAGAGGTTGTGAGGCATGGATACTGTCATCTTAGTGCTGAGCCAAAGCAATAGGGGAAGCTACTTCGGGAGTGTCTGGAGCTCTTATTTGAGGGGATGTTATCCCTAATTTAATTGCACTGGATCAGTGCTTTGCAATTCTGGAATTTGTAGTTTGGTGAAACATCAGGATTCTTTGGTCAACTCCCATGACACAGCACTGCACTTTCATCCCATGCGCTTGTTTCTTAGCTACAACTTGCACTATCCCATTCCCTTGTTCTTGTTTACACTTTGGCCATGTTTTACAGCAGCTGTCACCATAGGGTGTTGGGTGCTGTTCTGAGTGCAAATTGTTCATTTATATGCTATTGGTTGGGGTACCCCTGGTGGCACAGTGTGTTAAAGCGCTGAGCTGCTGAACTTGCGGACCAAAAGGTCGCAGGTTCAAATCCAGAGAACGGAATGAGCGCCCGCTGTTAGCCCCAGCTCCTGACAACCTAGCAGTTCGAAAACATGCAAATGTGAGTAGATCAATAGGTACCACTCCAGCGGGAAGGTAACGGCGCGCCATGCAATCATGCCGGCAAGATGGAACTATCTTGAACTATCTTGTGTTTTATTGTAAGCGACCCTGAGTCCCCTATGGGTGAGAAGGGCGGGATATAAGCTTTGTAATAAATAAATAATAAAATTAGTGAGGGAACACTGTACAAAGGAAACAAAGGAAAAAAATTCGCCTACATCTCTAATAAATAAATATGGTAATACAGTAGAGTCTCACTTATCCAACATAAACGGGCCGGCAGAACATTGGATAAGCGAATATGTTGGATAATAAGGAGGCATTAAGGAAAAACCTATTAAACATCAAATTAGTTTATGATTTTACAAATTAAGCACCAAAACATCATGTTATACAACAAAATTTGACAGAAAAAATAGTTCAATAGGCAGTAATGCTATGTAGTAATTACTGTATTTACGAATTTAGCACCAAAATATCACAATGTATTGAAAACATTGACTACAAAAATGTGTTGGATAATCCAGAACGTTGGATAAGCGAGTGTTGGATAAGTGAGACTCTACTGTAATGATAATAAGGGAGCCAGCGTGGAGTGGTATTGTGTTTTGCTGACTGGGTGTCCTTGTTCCAGGTGATGCCTCCGGCCGCGCAGTCGCAGGTGAAGGCTCCGTTCCCGGTGGGGCCGCAGGGAGCCGTGACGCCCACACAGCCTCCGGCACCGGCTCCGCAGCAGCCACAGCAGCAGCCTCCGGCCGTGCAGAGTTACATGCAGCAGCAGCAGCAGCTCTTGGCCCAGCAGGCCGGCCTCCAGCAGAAAGCAGCAGCTGGACAGCCAAAGCCTCCGACTCCGATGGGGCCGCAAGCAGCGGTCCAGCCTGTCCCATCGAAGGATCACCCGGTAAGACACTGGATCTAAACCCAGAGGAAAGGATCAAAATTCAAAATGACCGTAACAGATTAACAAACTCACTGCAACCCTATTATTATTATTATTATTATTATTATTATTATTATTATTATTATTATTATTATTATTGTATGACACAGCAAACAAGATAGATATGCTGGATTTTGTATCACAAAATCAGTAACATGACCTAACATCCCCAAACAAACAAGGCCTTCTTCTAATAACCCCGGCACTGTCAGGTCCCCAAGCTTTATATATATATAAATATAAATATAAATAAAAACAGTTGCGGGGTTTGAAGTCCAAAACACCTGGAGGGAGGGCCAAAGTTGGCCCATGCCTGGCTTATTGATGCTGATGTTTTATTGTTGAGTAATTTGCTTTATTGTTTTGCTTGCTTTTATATTGTTGTGTCTGGGCAAGGCCCCATGTAAGCCGCCCCGAGTCCCTTTAGGGAGATGGGGCGGGGTATAAGAATAAAGTTGTTGTTGTTGTTGTTGTTGTTATATATATAATATAAATATAAATATAAATAAAAACAGTTGCGGGGTTTGAAATCCAAAACACCTGGAGGGAGGGCCAAAGTTGGCCCATGCCTGGCTTATTGATGCTCTGTCTCTGCTGCCTAGGGGTGCAACAATAAATATTATTATTATTATTATTATTATTATTATTATTATTATTATTATTAGACCCTGACTCCAAAGGCTGTTCTGCCACGATCCAAGCTGTTCCAACTAATGACTATCCAACCGCTGGTCCTTTTGGATTCTGACCCTGTCCTCTGGATTATTATTCTCTAGCCCTTCCGATTTGGGGTCAAATAAATGCTTTTGCTTTGGTGCAAAATGTGTGTTGTGAAGAGCACAGACAGAAGCTGGGCCTCTTACCGGCTCGCAATTTAGTGGGTGGGAGATGGGCACTTCTTCCCCTCCTTTCCTTATCAGCAGCTCCTCCGCCAAAGGGAAGCAGGAGAGACAAGCCCTCCATTTAATGCACATATAATGCATGCATTCATCCCAAGCGAGTGCTCTTTCCTTAATGGGTTTTCTTTGCACCCAGTGAAGCAGCTGCCTCACTGGGCAAAAAGGAAAAAAAGGGGAGGGGGTGGCAATGGGCCAGGAATTTGCAGATGCTTGCAAATGCAATTTCACGTTTGCCTCTACTTCCTAGTCCCTTCCCTTCATTGCTATTCAAGGGGTGAGATATATATATACATGAGGAAGCATGAGGAAGAACAGATCTGATTTTATCTTTGAAATGTATATTTTTAATTCATAATGTATTTTAATAGTTTTAACTGTTTTATGTGCTGTTTTATATTGGTTTGTATGGGCATCTAATTGTTGCCACTGTTGTAAGCTGCCCTGAGTCCCTTCGGGTGAGAAGGGCGGGATATAAATGAGAAATATATATATATACACACACACACACACATGCACACACATACATACACATACACACACACACACACACATACATACATATATATTATAATAATACACCTTTTATATTATATATTAATATATAATATAATAATAATATTATAATAATTATTATTATATTATAATAATAATACACCTTAGTCAATCTTTTCAATACGTTAAGATGTTTTGGTGCTAAATTCGTAAATACAGTAATTACAAAATAACATTACTGTGTATTGAACTACTTTTTCTGTCAAATTTGTTGTCTAACATGATGTTTTGGTGCTTAATTTGTAAAATCATAACCTAATTTGATGTTTAATAGGCTTTTCCTTAATCCCTCCTTATTATCCAACATATTCGCTTATCCAACGTTCTGCTGGCCCGTTTGGCTTGGATAAGTGAGACTCTACTGTATATGTGTATGTATCAGATCCTGACCGTGTCCCTCCTTTCCCCCGTGCAGCAGGCACCTCCGCGGCAGAAGGACAAGCACCTCCCGGCGACCCCTGCGGCGGCCGTCCAGGGCCAGAAGCCGGGCTCCCTCACGCCGCCCTCCTCCCCGAAGGCCCAGCGTGCCGGGCACCGCAGGATCCTCAGCGACGTGACCCACAGCACCGTCTTCGGGGTCCCGGCCAGCAAGTCCACGCAGCTCCTCCAGGCCGCCGCGGCCGAAGCCGGACTCAACAAATCCAAGTATGCGCACGTGGGGATTTCCTCTTTGCGTAGGGTCTTGCGCAGTGTTGGGGAATCTAAGCTGTCAGGGTCAAAAATAACTTTCAGTTAGGGTGATTCTACCAAATTAAGTACCAGCTTATACTCGAGTATATACAATACTCCTGATACTTAATTTCATAGAATCATAGAATCATAGAATAGTAGAGTTGGAAGAGACCACATGGGCCATCCAGTCCAACCCCCTGCTGCCAAGAAGCAGGAAATCGCATTCAAAGCACCCCCGCTTTAAGCCGCTCCTCATAGGGCTTGTTCTCCAGACCCTTAATCATTTTAGTCGCCCTCCTCTGGACGCTTTCCAGCTTGTCAACATCTCCCTTCAACTGTGGTGCCCAAAATTGGACACAGTGTGATTCCAGGTGTGGTCTGACCAAGGCAGAATAGAATAAGGGGGAGCATGACTTCCCTGGATCTAGACGCTATTCCCCTATTGATGAGGCCAGAATCCCGTTGGCTTTTTTAGCTGCCGCATCACATTCCTGGCTCATGTTCCCCTTCCTCCCCACGAGGACTCCAAGGTCTTTTTTGCACACACTGCTCTCAAGCCAGGCATCGTCCCCCATTCTGTATCTTTGATTTCCATTTTTTCTGCCGAAATGAAGTATCTTGCATTTGTCCCTGTTGAACTTCATTTTGTTCGTTTCGGCCCATCTCTCTAGTCTGTCAAGATCGTTTTGAATTCTGCTCCTGTCTTCTGGAGTGTTAGCTATCTCTCCCAGTTTTGTGTCGTCTGACACAATTTGGTAGAATCACCCTAACTGAAAGTTATTTTTGACCTGGAGTCAATGTTTTCTCAGTTTTTTTGTGGTAAAATTAGGTTGCTCGGCTTATACTCCCAGTAACATTGACTCCAGTATAAGCCGAGGGTGGGAAATTTCAGTAATAAAAATAGATACCAATAAAATTACATTAATTGAGGCATCCGTAGGTTAAATGTTTACATGAAGCTCAAATTTAAGATAAGACTGTCCAACTCTGATCAAATCATTATTCTCATCTTCAGTATAAATGTGCTTATGTATCTTTTAAATAATAATAGAGTAAAATAATACATGTAAGAATAATAATAAATACAGGAAAATAATACATGTAATAATAAATAGAGTAAAATAATAAATGTAATAATAATAATAATAAATACAGGAAAATAATACATGTAATAATAATCATAATCATCATCATTTAATTACTTATTAATCGCCCTCCATCCAAGAAGCTCTAGGCAATTTACAAGCTAAATTGTAAAGGATAAAAATACATACATACAAATATTGATAAAAGTAACATAGATCAAGAGCTCGAGTAAAAAGCCAGATCTTAAGTGCTAGGGTAAAAGGCCCTAACTCACACATGGCTCTCTAATAATAAATAGAGTAAAATAATACATGCAATAATAATAATAATAATAATAAGATCAGAGTGAAATAATAAATATTAATAATAATGAAAAATAGAGTAAAATAAATGTAATAGTAGCAACAATAATAGAGAAAAATAATAAATGTACCATGTATTCTCGAGTATAAGCTGGCCCAAATATAAGCCAACCAGGACCCTCACTCGAGTATAAGCCGATCTATTATTACAGCCTCACTGTTTTTAATTCTATGTTTTAATAAGTGTCTTTAATTTTCTGGTTACTACTGGTGCATGTTATTGTTTGTTGATGTATTATATATTGTAATTGTTTTTGTATCTGATATTTCTGTGAGCCGCCCCGAGTCCCCTTCGGGGGAGATGGAGGCGGGATACAAATAAACTTATTATTATTATTATTATTATTATTATTATTATTATTATTATTATTATTATTATTACTACTACTACTACTACTATCAAGGAGTGCAAAACTAAAACTCCCAGGATTCTATAGTCAAGTTGAATCAAACTGCATTCATTTTCTATCTCCAGCAGCAGTGGTAGGCCTTGGCATCATATTAGAAGCAGAGGTGTATTAAATGCTTAACGGCGCACCCTTTCTCTCCAGGTCGGCCTCCACGACGCCGTCCGGCTCTCCCAGGACTTCGCAGCAGAACGTCTACAACCCCCCGGACGTCTCCACCTGGAACCCTTTCGATGATGACAACTTCTCCAAACTCACGGCGGAAGAGCTGCTGAATAAAGACTTTGCAAAACTGGGCGACGGTGAGTTTTCAGGCTGTGCCTCCACTTGTCATAATCAGAAGCTGTGGCGCAGGGGCCAGGCTGTGGCGCAGGCTGGTTAGCAGCCAGCTGCAATAAATCACTCTGACCAGGAGGTCATGAGTTTGAGGCCAGCCCGTGTCGGGGTGAGCACCCAACAATTAAAAATAAAATACAGCCCCTGCTCGTTGCTGACCTAAGCAACCCGAAAGATAGTTGCATCTATCAAATAGGAAATTTAGGTACCGCTTTATGTGGGGAGGCTAATTTAACTTAATTTACGACACCATATAACCTTCCAGCAGTGCGCTGAAGAATGAGGAAGTACTCCATCAAGGACTCGGTATCACAAGTGGACAGTGAAATGGCAGCTGCCCTGTGGCCGGAGTCGAGTATACCCTCATGAAGCCGGAAGCGGGAATGTTAAATTGCCTC
This sequence comes from Anolis carolinensis, assembly GCF_035594765.1. Taxonomy (NCBI): domain Eukaryota; kingdom Metazoa; phylum Chordata; class Lepidosauria; order Squamata; family Anolidae; genus Anolis; species Anolis carolinensis. The sequence continues at coordinate 30,103,914 of NW_026943819.1, forward strand.
TCTGTCTGTCTATATATGTCATATGTCTAATGGCATTGAATGTTTGCAATGTATATGTGGGGAGACTAATTTACGACACCATAAAAAAAATCACCCAGCCGCCGTTGGAATGAGGACGTTGCCGTCGCAGTGGATGCCTCTGTCTCTGCAGCCTAGGGGTGCAACAATAAAGCTGTTCTTTGAGGATGTATTTCCACGATGGGTCTCGTTGAGATGCCATCCTGAACGTGCTCTTGTGATTTCAGGGAAGCCTCCGGAGAAGCTCGGCAGTTCGGTGGAGAACTTGATCCCCGGTTTCCAGCCGGCGCCGCCTGCCGCAACCCAGGCAGACGCCTTTGGCCCTTCGCCCCTCGCACCTGTGCCAGGTAGGCCCAGCCCTTGCAGGACTCTCCGGTGCGACCCACACGGTCCCGTGTCTGTCTTTGCAAGGCCTTCTTTGCGCTTGCCCTCCGCGCCCATCATTCCTTTCCAACCTCTCAGCCTTTGCCATGAAACCTGCCCCTGCTTCTAGGGCTTTTGATTTGTGATGCTTATGCTTGGTTGCATTGTTGGTTTCCTTCCTGTTTAGCGCCATGATTTATCGCCTGCTTGTTTGCATTGCTTTATAAACTGCTGTGCTGTTTCGTGGCCACTGGTGTAAAAATAGTTTTGGGGCAATGATAAACAATAAATAGCTGACAAAAGATATATAGTTACGGCTTCACAGATTTGAAGACTACAGTCAGCCCCTTTGCTGGGCTGACGGCAGGAGCTCACCCCGACCCGGACTTGAACTGCCAACCTTCCGGTGAGCAGGATCTTCCATAGCTGCCGGTTTAACTCGCTGTACTAGCCCAGCCCAATAATACTTTTATTTCTTACCCACCTCTCCTCATGGCTCGAGGTGGGTTACAGAACAATTAAAACAATCAGCACAGTAAAGACACCACAGATGCACACATTAACATGCCCCTCTATGAAAATTACACACCAAAATGTATCTCTATAAAATACATATTAATGTTGCACCTCAGGATAGCTTCACCTTGCTAAATACAGTAGAGTCTCACTAATCCAAGCCTCGCTTATCCAAGCCTCTGGATAATCCAAGCCATTTTTGTAGTCAATGTTTTCAATATATCGTGATATTTTGGTGCTAAATTTGTAAATACAGTAATTACAACATTAACATTACTGAGTATTGAACTACTTTTTCTGTCAAATTTGTTGTATAACATGAAGTTTTGGTGCTTCATAAAATCATAACCTAATTTGATGTTTAGTAGGCTTTTCCTTAATCCCTCCTTATTATCCAAGATATTCGCTTATCCAAGCTTTTGCCGGCCCGTTTAGCTTGGATAAGTGAGCCTCTACTGTACATCAAACTGCATACAGATTGTAGTCTTTTTAGTTTATTACAAAATAGAAGATAAAAAAGTTCTTTAAAAGAAAAAAGTAAAGTTCCAAAAGATCGTTGCAAAATAAAGCCTTAGAGAATAATTCAAGAAGTCACATAAAATAAACAAAGTCCCATTAGAGCATGGCAAAGTCCCAAGAACATGAACACAAAGGCTGCAAGATAATCTAGGAAAACGAGAGCTTGCTTCTTGGTTGGACGAAAGTTGCTTTGACAAAGGTTTGTCTCCAAACACATTGCTTTAATACCCTTTGCAAAACATGAAGGCATTTCTTTGGCCTCTGACCTCCTTGTTTGCTATTCTCACACTCCTTCGAACTCTGAATTCCAATCGGTCAGCTCGATCTAAGGTTCCCGTTTCATCAAGGCCAGCCTGCTCGTTAGCATCAGCCTGCTTGCTATCAGACTGAGAACTGTCCTCCTTTTCTGAGTCAACTTGCACCTGACTCGTTTCAGTATCATCAACATCATTCCTTGCTATTTAATCGTATGTTTAAATTTTTCATTTGTGCGTTTTCGGTATTTGATGTTTTTGTATGTATACTCTTTTGCATTTGTAAGCCACCCTGAGTCCCTGCGGGGAGATAGAGGTGGGGTACAAGAATATAATTATTATTATAAATTATTATTATAAATTATTATTGCTGTGGGAAAATGAACTTGCACACTTCATTCCTCATCTTCTACAACAGGGACATTTTGAACCTGATTTTGAACCTGAATCCCATCATCCTCCTCAGAGTCAACCCTGAGGTTCCAGCTGAGTCACAACAATTAAATACACAAAACAGAGATTAAACAAAAAATACGCATTTAAAATTCATGTTTAAAGGCTGGCTGAGGACGAATCTAATGTGCACCTTCATTTTGGCGAGGTCATTGAGGCCAGAAAAGGTGGGCATTAGATTCGAGTAAATGCAGTATTTTTTAAATTGCGATTTTCCTGCTTTCACGGGGTCTTAACCCCTGCAAGAGTCCAGGACTGACTGTACTTGGATTAAGCCTCTGAATGCAAAACTTTGCGCCTGGAGGAAGGGATGTAAAGGAACTCTCTTGAATGCTAAATTCTTGTACAAATGGTTATCCTTGATCGGTTGCATCCGCATGGGTAATTTCTCTATATAGCCTCAGGGTTCAACTCACTTTTGGGTTCTCGCCCATGTTCTTATAGCACTTTTAAATTCCTCCATGTTTACAAGTCTCACTTAGTGCACTTTGATCAGCCCATCCTTATGTTTTTATTGATGTGTTTTAACTTTGTCTTATTAATGGTTTGATTTTAATCGTATGTTTTAATTTTTCATTTGTGCGTTTTCGGTATTTGATGTTTTTGTATGTATACTCTTTTGCATTTGTAAGCCGCCCTGAGTCCCTGCGGGGAGATAGAGGTGGGGTACAAGAATATAATAATAATAATAATAATAATAATAATAATAATAATAATAATAATAATAATTACAGTAGAGTCTCACTTATCCAACATAAACGGGCTGGCAGAACATTGGATAAGCGAATATGTTGGATAATAAGGAGAGATTAAGGAGAAGCCTATTAAAAATCAAATTAGGTTATGATTTTACAAATTAAGCACCAAAACATCATGTTATACAACAAATCTGGCAGAAAAAGTAGTTCAATACGCAGTAATGCTACGTAGTAATTACTGTATTTACGAATTTTGCACCAAAATATCATGATATGTTGAAGACATTGACTACAAAAATGCGTTGGATAATCCAGAACGTTGGATAAGCGAGTGTTGGATAAGTGAGACTCTACTATATTATTATTATTATTATTATTATTAACTCTTGGAAAGGAGAGCGGTTGATTTCATTCTTCCAGTGGCCCTGGATAATGTTTATTTTCAGGTGTGTTTTGTAAACCTGGAATATTTTTGGAGACAAAAACATGGCTTTGTTTACCGTCCAGAGCGGGGGATAAGGAAGCCATACTGGCAAAACCTCCAACTCCAGCTCCACAAAGTTGGAGTGCATATGGGTCTGTGCCGCATTTATTTTTTATTTATTTACAGTATTTATATTCCGCCCTTCTTTCTCACCCCGAAGGGGACTCAGGGCGGATTACAATGAACACATATATGGCAAACATTCAATGCCAACAGACAAACAACATATAAGACAGACACAGAGGCATTTAACATTTTTTTCCAGCTTCACGATTCCGGCCACAGGGGGAGCTGTTGCTTCCCTGTCCACTAGTGGCTGTACTTCCTCATTCCTTTCCTCCTGTTTTGCTGGCAGTTTTATGATGTTGTAAATTCCCGCATAAAGCGTAACTAAATTTCCCTACTTGACAGATGCAACTGTCTTTTGGGGCTGCATAGGTCAACAGCAAGCCGGGCTATTTAATGGTCGGGGGCTTAACCCGACCCAGGCTTCGAACTCATGACCTCTGGGTCAGTAGTGATTTATTGCAGCTGGTTACTAGCCAGCTGCGCCACAGCCCGGCATTTCCTCCCCTGTGCGTTGCTTTGCGCTGACAACTTTCTTTCTTATTTTCTTTCCCTGTCTGTCTCTCTCTTCCTTTTCCTTTCTCTCGCTTCCTCCCTTTTCCTTCCGACTTCTCCCTTCCTTGGTGCGTTTCCAGCTGAAAAAACTAAAGACATCCTGGACTCCAGCCCTCCGCTGCTGGTGGTCGCTGACCCTTTCATTCCTCTTCCGCTGTCAGAGACGCCAGGTAACTGCGATATTTTGCCTCTGTTCAGACGTAAGTGGGAAGAAAGTCCCGGGATTTGCACTTGGGATGGGGATTTCGAAAGAGTTTGGGGTTTTTCACCATGCGCCGTCATCCACAACAGCCCTTCCAGGTTACGTCAGTAAGCTCACGTTCAGCCGTTGCTTGCATACAATCCACGGTGTCCCCTTGCCCTGATGGGGATCAGCTACCGTGTTTCCCCGAAAATAAGACAGTGTCTTATATTAATTTTTGCTCCCAAAGATGCTCTAGGTCTTATTTTCAGGGGATGTCTTATTTTTCCATGAAGAAGAATTCACATTTATTGTTGAACAAAAAAATGAACATTTCTTATATACTGTACAGTAGTTGTCATCATAAACCAGCATAACCAGACAAACTGTGAATCCTATCAAGAATTTCTTGTTACTACCAATATTTCCATGTACAATACTTTATGGTATGTACATTTACTGATCCTGCATGCTCTGGTGTTCTGTTCAGCGGGCATGCTCCCAAACAAAAACGTTACCAGGTCTTACTTTCGGGGGAGGCCTTATATTTAGCAATTCAGCAAAACCTCTACTAGGTCTTATTTTTTGGAGGTCTTATTTTCGGGGAAACAGGGTAGTCCTATATTTCACTGCCAAACACTGTTTCATCATGCTTATTTTCAGCCCTTGAAACCCTAAAGTGGTGCCAATTATTATAATAATTACCATATATACTCAAAGATAAGCTGAGCTGTTCAGTCCTTTTTTTGAGCTGAAAAAGTCTCCCTCGTCTTATAATGTGGTCAGGGACGAAAAGCGGAGCCTGGAAGCCATTGCTTGCAATATAGGGTCTATTTCTCTCTTCTCTTCCCCTCCCTTATCAGTGTGTTTTCTTTTCCAAGGCCTCCTTCACTCTTCACCAAGGGAATGTTTTGAAAAGGGAAAGGAGGGGGAGAGAAGCCCTTGCAGGTCAGGAAGAAAACAATATACCGTATATACTCGAGTATAAGCTGACCTGAATATAAGCCAAGGCACCTAATTTTATCACAAGAAAACTGGGAAAACATTGACTCAAGTATAAGCCGAGGGTGGGAAATTTCAGAAATAAAAATAGAAACCAATAAAATTACATTAATCGAGGCATCGGTAGGTTAAATATTTTTGAATATTTACATAAAACTCTAATTTAAGATAAGACTGTCCAACTCTAATCCAATCATTATTCTCATCTTCTTCAATCTAAATGCCCTTATTTATCCTTTTAATGGGAGAGCCCCTTGAAGTGCGATGAACCCTGTGGCTATATCGGCGAAATTTACGATGCAGAAGTACAACAGGACTTGTAGTTTTGCAATAGGCACCTCTGCCAAAGCATGGCTGACCAAACCTGGGATTGCGTAGGACATTGTGCTGCATGAGAGGACCCGTTCCGTGATGCTTTTCTTCCCCAAATCTCTGCCCAGTTTGGCACGGTTCCCCTTCCGTTTGGTTCCTTACCTGGCGTTTTCCTTCCTCAGCCGACCTCCGAAGGAAAGGCCCTTGTTGTTGCTGCTGCCTCCTTTATTGACCTCCTTGCCCTTTTCTCTCTTTCCAAAGCCAAAGAGTGAGTAGCGGGCCCAAGAGCGTCTGCTTCCCTTTTGCCTGTTCTAACTCCAGCCCCTTGGTTGCCCCAGTTGCACTTCCCCTTCCTCCTAATTCCAGATTCCGGCTGCAACCACTAACATGCTATTATTCACATTGTGGTGCATTTATTCAGCTCGAAAGTACTGGTTTCAAAGAGGCGCAAGTCTCGGCTGCCTTGAGAGTCAGGAGAGTATTATTTATTTATTATTTATTTACAGTATTTATATTCCGCCCTTCTTTCTCACCCTGAAGGGGACTCAGGGCGGATCAAATTACACATATAAGGCAAACATTCAATGCCTTTTAACATAGAACAAAGACAAGACAAACATAGGCTCCGAGCGGGCCTCGAACTCATGACCTCCTGGTCAGAGTGATTCATTGCAGTTAATTGCAGCTGGCTTGTTCTCCCGCCTGCGCCACAGCCCGGGCTCAAAGGCCATTTGTTTAAACCAGTTTCCTTTACTTGCCTTTACTGAACATTTGCCCATAGGAAGAGTTGTGTTTCTTGCTCTCTCTCTTTTGCACATACAAACACCAAGAAGGAAGCAAGGTGACAGTGGAATCCATATGAGTGTCACGGTGGATCCGCTCTGGGATTTGATCTAAAGGTGATGAGCTCTTGGGAGATGTTGACAAGCTGGAAAGTGTCCAGAGGAGGGCGACTAAAATTATTAAGGGTCTGGAGAACAATCCCTATGAGGAGTGGCCTAAAGAGCTGGGCATGTTTAGCCTGCAGAAGAGAAGGCGGAGAGGAGACATGATGTGGGCCATGGATCAAGATGTGAGGGGAAGAAAGTCATGGGGAGGAGGGAGCAGGCTTCCGTTCTGCTGCCCTGGAGACTAGGACGCAATGGAGCAATGGCTTCAAACCACAGGAAAGGAGATTTTATTTATGTATTTATTTACATAACTTTTACCCCGGCTTTCTCCCCAAGGGGACTCAAAGCAGCTTACAATAAATAGGCAAAAATTCAATGCCTAAAAACAATGTAAAAACAACAATTCATATAAAACAATCTATAAAACAACAATTCATATAAAACAGGTACCATTGCAAAATAAAATCACATTATATAAAATTTTAAGCATATCCAAGATTAAAATCCATTCATCCAGAATCCTCAATAAGGTGAACATGAGGAAGAACTTCTTCACTGTGAGAGCTGTTCAGCAGTGGAACTCTCTGCCCCGTGTGGAGTGTGGTGGAGGCTCCTTTGGAGGCTTTTAAACAGAGGCTGGATGGCCATCTGTTGGGAGTGCTTTGATTGTGATTTTCCTGCTTCTTGGCATAATGGGGTTGGACTGGATGGCCCAAGAGGTCTCTTCCAGCTCTATGATTCTAGGATTCTATTCCACTCCAAATAGGTTCTGCGTTTTGGAATTAATACAATGGCGTTTGGTTATATTCACGGTTTCAGGTGACCACAAAGCAGGTGGGAACACGTTGTCCCTTGAGAAGAAGAGGAGGTCCATTGGGAGATCCCAGAACAGACCTGGGCAAACTGTGGCCCTCCAGGTGTTTTGGACTCCAACCCCCACAATTCCTTTCTGCGTCTTGTACCCTCAGCATCCCCTTAGCTGGGCTTTATCCGTTTTGACTCATGCCTTTGGCGTTATAGAACATCTATAAAACATCTTACACGTTTTCTGGAGTAGGCAACTATCCTGAAAGTAAGGACTGCACAGTCAAACAGGATTTAACACTTTCAAACCAGGAACAGAAAATTTTTCACTTTTTTGTTACCTAGTGTTATTTCTTTCTGCTGTGTGTTTTGAAATAGTCGTGTGCAACAAAGCTACAGTAGAATCTCACTTATCCAATATAAATGGGCCAGCAGAATGTTGGATAAGTGAATATGTTGGATAATAAGGAAGCATTAAGGAAAGGCCTATTAAACATCAAATTAGGTTATGATTTTACAAATGAAGCACCAAAACATCATGTTTGACAACAAATTTGGCAGAAAAAGTAGTTCAATAGGCAGTAATGTTACGTAGTAATTACTGTATTTACGAATTTAACACCAAAATATCACGCTGTATTGAAAACATTGACTACAAAAATGTGTTGGATAATCCAGAACGTTGGATAAGCGAGTGTTGGATAAGTGAGACTCTACTGTATCTATCTTTCAGGGTGCGTATTCTACACTGTGGGATGAATGCAGTTTGAGCTTTTCTTATCACAGCTCAATGGTGTGGAACCATGGGAAATGTAGTTTCGTAAGATCTTGAGCCTTCTCTGCTGAAGAGTGTTGTGGTTTCGACAAAATGCAACGCCCAGGATTCCCTAGCATTGAGCCGTGGCAGTAAAAGGGATGCCAAACTGCATTAATTCCGCAGTGTAGATGCACTGAGTGGGGTCGCATGGTCTGGTTGTTGTGGAGCATTAACCGACGTGTGTGGACGCATGCAGAGTGCAGGTCTTGAACGTGTGATAAGTGCCGGCTCACATTGCAGGTGACCTGGTCCCTGGATCCCAAACTTGTAGTCTCTTGGAAGTTCCTTGGCGAGACCCTTTTTAGTGTGTATCTACGTTGTCAGATTAATTCATTTGGATACCACTTGAAGTGCTATGGGAACCTGGGAGGTGGTTCTCCAAGTTTTTTGCCTTCTCTTCCAAATAGGGCACCGAACTACATCTCCCAGGATCCAATAGCATTGAACCAAGACAGTGTTGTCGAACGGCATCATTGTACAGTGCGGACGCTTCCTTAGTTGTGGAACGTCTTTGCTTTAACGGATGTTATTGGTTTCCCCTCCCTTCCTCCTGTTTGACGCTCTTCCTCTCTGCTTCCTCCTCCCTGCTTTCCTTCTCGGCTGTCCGTCAGAGAAACTGATTGAGGGCCTCAAATCTCCCGAACCTGCTCTTCTGCTCCCCGACCTTCTGCCTCTTGCCGACCCCTTCGGTTGCGCCTCTGATGCCGTGAATGGTAACCACCCCAAGACCCCCCCCCCCGGGGGGTCTCCTCTCCTGCATGCCCAGCCCTCCCCGGCTGCCTCCCGGTTTTTAATTGCAATGTTCTTTCTCTGCATACAAAAGCCAATGTTTTATGCCAAGACTAGTGATGGGAATGCATAGTGGGTGAGAGCAAAGGAGTACGGCATATCCGTTTTGGGACTTAGCATGAACTTTGGCTAAAGGTTGAGTAGCGGGGTGTAAATAAATATATTAATCATAGTAATCATCATCATCTAGGCAAGGGAGGTTTATATATCTGTAGACCTTCCACACGTACAAGAAAATCGCACTACAAACTAGAGCTGACAGCTGGCACAACAAAACACTGCATGGAAAGTTCCTTGACAAAACTGAAGGAAAAGCTGATAAGGAGAAGACCTGGCTCTGGCTCACGAATGGGACCCTGAAGAAGGAGACAGAAGGCCTGATCCTTGCAGCCCAGGAGCAAGACATCAGGACAAAGACAATTGATAATAATAATAATAATAATAATAATAATAATAATAATAATAATAATAATAGAAGACCTGGCTCTGGCTCACGAATGGGACCCTGAAGAAGGAGACAGAAGGCCTGATCCTTGCAGCCCAGGAGCAAGACATCAGGACAAAGGCAATTAATAATAATAATAATAATAATAATAATAATAGAAGACCTGGCTCTGGCTCACGGATGGGACCCTGAAGAAGGAGACAGAAGGCCTGATCCTTGCAGCCCAGGAGCAAGACATCAGAACAAAGGCAATTAATAATAATAATAATAATAATAATAATAATAATAATAATAGAAGACCTGGCTCTGGCTCACGAATGGGACCCTGAAGAAGGAGACAGAAGGCCTGATCCTTGCAGCCCAGGAGCAAGACATCAGGACAAAGGCAATTAATAATAATAATAATAATAATAATAATAATAATAGAAGACCTGGCTCTGGCTCACGAATGGGACCCTGAAGAAGGAGACAGAAGGCCTGATCCTTGCAGCCCAGGAGCAAGACATCAGGACAAAGGCAATTAATAATAATAATAATAATAATAATAATAATAGAAGACCTGGCTCTGGCTCACGGATGGGACCCTGAAGAAGGAGACAGAAGGCCTGATCCTTGCAGCCCAGGAGCAAGACATCAGAACAAAGGCAATTAATAATAATAATAATAATAATAATAATAATAATAATAATAATAATAGAAGACCTGGCTCTGGCTCACGAATGGGACCCTGAAGAAGGAGACAGAAGGCCTGATCCTTGCAGCCCAGGAGCAAGACATCAGGACAAAGGCAATTAATAATAATAATAATAATAATAATAATAATAATAATAGAAGACCTGGCTCTGGCTCACGAATGGGACCCTGAAGAAGGAGACAGAAGGCCTGATCCTTGCAGCCCAGGAGCAAGACATCAGGACAAAGGACATTAAGGCCAAGATTGAAAAATCAGCTGATGACCCAAAATGCAGACTGTGCAAGGAAACCGACGAAACCATTGATCATATCCTCAGCTACTGTAAGAAAATCACACAGACAGACTACAAACAGAGGCAAAACTATGTGGCCCAAATGATCCATTGGAACTTATGCCTCAAGTACCACCTCCCAGCAGCAAAGAACTGTTGGGATCACAAACCTGCAAAAGTATTGGAGAATGAGCACGCAAAGATACTGTGGGACTTCCGAATCCAGACTGACAAAGTTCTGGAACACAACACACCAGACATCACAGTTGTGGAAAAGAAAAAGGTTTGGATCATTGATGTCGCCATCCCAGGTGACAGTCGCATTGACGAAAAACAACAGGAAAAACTCAGCCGCTCTCAGGACCTCAAGATTGAACTGCAAAGACTCTGGCAGAAACCAGTGCAGGTGGTCCCGGTGGTGATGGGCACATTGGGTGCCGTGCCAAAAGATCTCAGCCGGCATTTGGAAACAATAGACATTGACAAAATTACGATCGGCCAACTGCAAAAGGCCACCCTGCTGGGATCTGCGCGCATCATCCGAAAATACATCACACCATCCTAGACACTTGGGAAGTGTTCGACTTGTGATTTTGTGATACGAAATCCAGCATATCTATCTCGTTTGCTGTGTCATACAATAATAACAACAATAATTTATTTATTTATTTGACCAGTCATATGACCATTTCAAAGGCCCTTCCACAAATATAAAAACCTCCCTTACCTAGTTTCCAATATGTCTCACAACCTCTGAGGATGGCTGCCACAGATGTGGGCAAAACGTCAGGAGAGAATGCTTCTGGAACATGGCCATACAGCCCGGAAAACTCACAGCAACCCAATGATGATGATGATGATGATGATTACTATGATGATTATTACTATGATTATTATTATTACTATTTGGACCCTCTGAAATGAGAAAGTGTAGCGTGGGGGGATCTCAGAGGAAGGTGGGCTTGGGATTTTGGGAAGATTTGTTTCTCCATCCCCATCTTCTTCTCCATCTCCACTTCTCCACCTTCACCATTGCCATCTCCTTCTTTCCTTTCTCAGTTTCCATCTCCACCTTCTCCATATTCACTTTCTCCACCTCCATCTTCTCCTGCTGCAGCTCAACCATCTCCATTTCCACTTTCTCTAACTCTACCTTCATTACCATTTCCTTCACTTTCTCCTCCATCTTCACTTTCTTCATCTCTGTCTCCTCCATCTCTGCCATCTCCATCTTTTCCTTCTCCATCTCTGCCATCTCATCTTCTTTTCTTTCTCCATCCCCATAATCTCCATCCCCATCTTCTTCTCCATCTCCACCATCTCCATCTTCTCCTTTCTCCATTTCCATCTCCACTTTCTCCTTCTCTGTCTTCTTCTCCTACTCCAGCTCAGCCATCTCCACCTTCTCTATCTCCACCTTCATCACCATCTCTTCCTTCTCCATCTCCATCCTTCCTCTCTCCTCTCCTCTGCTCTCTTTTTTCCTCTCTCCTCCTTCCTTCTAACTGTTGGCTACTCCTCTCTCTTTTGCCTCTGGAAAGGAAAAGCCGACCTGGCGGGGGCCGCAGAGAGCCTCATCCCGGGCCTGGAGGCCCCCAGCGGCCAGCAGCGCCTCTCCTCCTCGCAGACCGACTCTGTGGCTTCCAACAGAGCAGGTGGGTGGGAGGAAGGGGGCTCCAAAGGGCATCCGTGCCCATGGTTCACGTGGGGTGGGGGTGGGAGGAGGGACCCTCTCCTGTCTCCTTGCTTTGTGCTTTCACTGCTTCTTTCGGCTTCCATGTCCCCAACCTCATCACGAAAACAGGAAGCCATGGATAAAAGCCATACTCGTGAATCCTGTGGTCACCCCAGATAGGATCCAGAGAGGGGGGCAATAAGCGGGAGAGGAGAAGAAAGGAAGCTGAAGAGACAAGGGGGAGATATAGAAATGAAATTAAACAAAACAAATGGGTGATTTAGCTATATTGGCACTGAATATAAATGGAATGGCAGATCTCGAGATTTACAGGATGTTGAAGTTGGCAAGGGACTGTAGAATAAATGTGATAATGTTATCGGAAACTCATAAAAAGAGGGAAAGGGATAAATTGATTAAGGATAAAACAAGGAATAGAATTTTTGAATCTCGAGGGACAGGGAACTCACGAGGGGTAGCAATTCTAATTAATGAAAATGTTCCATTTCAGGTGCTTGATGTTCAAAAAGATAGGGAAGGTAGAACAGTTTTTGTGAAAGGGAAGATAAATCAGGTTAAAATAACATTAGCTGTGATGTATGCACCTAATAGAAACACAAAACAGTATATATTGAATACAAAAAAGAAGCTGGATAATTATGTGGAATTATTTGGACTTAACTACAAAAAATAATAAAGCAATAAATGTAAATAAGCTTAATATGGTGGATGCACATGCAAACCAAAGTATTAGGGATACTTTTTATTCTGCAAGACACAATAAATTGAGCTGTATAGATTATATCTTATTAAACAAAGCAAGCAAAGCCCAAATAAAGAAGGTAGAAAGGAAACAGATGCAACGGTCTTTCGAGCTGCTTAGGTCAACAGCAAGCTAGACTATTAATGGCTGGGAGCTCAATCTGACCCGGGCTTCGATCTCATGACCTTTTGGTCAGTAGTGTTTTATTGCAGCTGGCTACTAACCAGCTGCGCCACAGCCTGGCCCAATGACAAGCAGAATCCTGTTTTCCATTGCGGTTCTGACACTCCCCATACACATATACCATCTCTGTCCTTCCCAAGGAGCAGAGCATGTCAGGTTAACGGCACTGCTGTCTATCACAATTTTTGGATTGCAATAAGTTCTCTTATATAGCAATATTTTGCTGATGTTGTTCCAAAGTTGTAATGACTGACAGGTTGTTTGGCCAACTAAAACATCCTGGCTCCGTCTCAGTTTCCTGGCAGATGTTGTTGACTCTCCTTGATTGGTGCTAGTAAATGCAAGCAGCCTTGTGTTGACTTCCTTCTTAACATAAGGAACCTTGTAAACATTTCCTTAATTTGAAAGAGCCATTGTCTCTGATTAATGTAAACAAGTTGTTTCCCCCCCCAAAGTCCAACATTTAATCATTGTCACAGTTCTTATCAGCAACTTTTAATTACAGTCCATGAGTGTAGTTGTTTTCCAGGCCTCAATATTTTAGAATGGTGCATCCGAAATTATTAGCTCTCATTCATTCATCTTTCATGCAATTCCATTCAAACCGTATATCATATTTCATAACATTGTATGTTTTTGTGACATATCAAACCAACAAAGATCGGAACTGGTTGTCGTTTAGAGCCGTCTCCTTCCCTGCCTGCAACGCGGGGCCTTTCCTGACGCTGCCTTGGTTTCCCCTTTGTGTGTGTGGTCTGGGTGGGTCGAGGGCCTCCTTGACCATCCGAGGGCCTTGCTGACCCGCAACTCTTCTCTGTGCTGTTTCCTGGGCCTGTCGCTTTCTTTTGGGTGACCAGACTCTCTGACCGGAGAGGACTCCCTCCTGGACTGCTCTCTGCTCTCCAACCCGGCTACCGACCTCCTGGAGGAGTTTGCGCCCTTGGCTGTGCCACCCCAGGCTCACAAAGGTACGACAACAGCCCCGTGGGTTTGCTTTGTGGATTGGTTGGTTGGTTAGAAGTGTGAAAAGGCGCTAGACTCTGAAAGGAAAGGAAACCTTACAAGGCTGAGAGAACGGGACGTGAGAGTCATATTGGCATGCTTGAAAGGAGGTCCCATAGAGGAGAAGGGGACAGGGGTGTTTTCTGCGGCTCCAGAGAAGGGGTCACAATGGAACAATGGATCCAAATGGCAGGAAAAGGGATTCCAACTAAACATTGGGAAGAACTTCCTGCAGATCTCCTTCGGGAGAGATAAAACAGGTACTACTACTACTACTACTAATAATAATAATAATAATAATAATGGGAAAACTCAGCCGCTATCAGGACCTCAAGATCAAACTTCAAAGACTGGCAGAAACCAGTACAGGTGGTCCTGGTGGTGATGGGCACACTGGGTGCCATGCCAAAAGATATCAGCCGGCATTTGGAAACAATAGACATTGTCAGACAATGCTGGATTTTGTATCACAAAATCACAACTCGAACACTTCCCAAGCGTCTAAGACTGTGTGATGTATTTTCACATGATGCGCGCAGATCCCAGTAGGGTGGCCTTTTGCAGTTGGCAGATCGTGATTTTGTCAAAGCCTATTGTTTCCAAATGCTGGCTGAGATCTTTTGACACGGCACCCAATGTGCCCATCACCACCGGGACCACCTGCGCTGGTTTCTACCAGAGTCTTTGAAGTTCAATCTTGACGTCCTGATAGCGGCTGAGTTTTTCCTGTTGTTTTTCATCAATACAACTGTCACCTGGGATGGCGACATCAATGATCCAAACCTTGTTCTTTTCCACAACTGTGATGTCTGGTATGTTGTGTTCCAGAACTTTGTCAGTCTGGATTCGGAAGTCCCACAGTATTATTACTATTATTATTGGGCTGTGATGCTTAATAAGTGGTGCCAAACTGCATTCATTCTCCAGTGTAGATGCACCCTAAGTCTACTCCCTACGATGCCTGGATAGGTGGACTGTGTTTGCAAAGAGACACCAAATTGCAAACAAAAAATGGGATTGGAAATGTTGTATTGTTCTGGTTGGACCGTTTTTCAGACCTTTTTATCTTCTGGAAAAACAACAACATAGTGCTAGCTTAATTCTATCTCAATAACTTTGTGTGTGTGTGTATTTTAAATATAATGTTGTTTTTAATTGTGAGCCGCTTTTAAAGACACGTGGGATATAATTACCAGTAAATAAGAGCTTTGGGAGAAAAGCAGGATATGAATAATAATCACCACCCTGGAGTACAGTAGAGTCTCACTTATCCAACATAAACGGGCCGGCAGAATGTTGGATAAGCGAATATGTTGGATAATAAGGAGGGATTAAGGAAAAGCCTATTAAACATCAAATTAGGTTATGATTTTACAAATTAAGCACCAAAACATCATGTTATACAACAAATTTGACAGAAAAAGTAGTTCAATATGTAGTAATGCTATGTAGTAATTACTGTATTTACAAATTTAGCACAATGTATTGAAAATATTGACTACAAAAATACATTGGATAATCCAGAACGTTGGATAAGTGAGTGTTGGATAAGTAAGGCTCTACTGTATTTGTTATAAGCCAGCTTGAATCCCAGGGCTGGGATGTCAGCCATCATCTCCATCTTCACCCGCATCCTTGAGTTTTGGACCGTCCATGATTTGGAGTCTGTTCAATAATCCATTATTCTTATGATCACGATGGTTGTTGCTATGTGGAAAGTGTCTCTTGCGGGCGCGGCATGGGGAATTTGCTCAGTCCAAATGGGAAAGGAACTATCCTGTACCGAGAATCCAAAATAGGTTCGTAGTCTTGGATAGCGCCTTTAACGTTTCCAATAAGAGTGGATACAAAATCACCAGCCAAACCGGGCAGAAGTCCACTCTTCTGTGCAAAGGTTTGTCTCAAATGACCAGAGCCATGGCCAGAAAATCCACAAAGGCTTTGGGAGCAAGCCATGGTTTGGCCAACCTTCCACAACACCAAGACCAAGACTGGTTGTGCAAGAATTGTGCCTTTGGACCCATTTCTCTTGCACTTTTCAAATGTCCTGGGCACAAACGATTGTCGCACCCCAAGGCAGAAATCCCTTTGACTGTAAGCTACACACCAACTGATTATACAGCAAGCAGTTTATTGTAGAATGTATTAAAAAAGCCAAGCAGTATATAGTAAAAAAATACAATCCAAAAATAATGAGGGAATAATGTCTTTAAAGTTTCAGTTTAAATCCATACTATCAAACTGTAGAGATTCTGTTGAGATATGTTTTAATCTATGTTTGGTTTTAATCTTTGTTGGATCGGGCTTGTTCCCATGTAAGCCGTCCCGAGCCTCTTTGGGGAGATGGAGGCGGGATATGATACAATATAATACTAAAAATACAATATAATAATATTAATTATATATTATATATTACATGTAATATTATTAATAATATTACAATATATAGATATAGTAGAATGTGGTAATTTATTGCCAGTATTGTGCTATGCTGGTAATATAATATTGTATGTAAATTTAATTTGTAAGCCACTCTGAGTCCCCTTCGGGGTGAGAAGGGCGGGATATAAATGTATTAAATAAATAAATAAGATATAGTAATATTAATTATATATTTTATATTACATGTAATATTATTAATAATATTACAATATATAGATATAGTACAATGTGGTAATTTATTGCCTGTATTGTGCTATGCTGATAATATAATATTGTATGTAAATTTAATTTATAAGCCACTCTGAGTCCCCTTCGGGGTGAGAAGGGCGGGATATAAATTTATTAAATAAATAAATAAGATATAGTAATATTAATTATATATTTTATATTACATGTAATATTATTAATAATATTACAATATATATAATACACTATGGTAATTTATTGCCAATATTGTGCTATGCTAATAATATAATATTGTATGTAAATTTAATTTGTAAGCCGCTCTGAGTCCCCTTCGGGGTGAGAAGGGCGGGATATAAATGTATTAAATAAATAAATAAGATATAATAATATTAATTATATATTATATATTACATGTAATATTATTAATAATATTACAATATATATAGTACAACGTGGTAATTTATTGCCAGTATTGTGCTAGCTAATAATATAATATTGTATGTAAATTTAATTTGTAAGCCGCTCTGAGTCCCCTTCGGGGTGAGAAGGGCGGGATATAAATGTATTAAATAAATAAATAAGATATAATAATATTAATTATATATTTTATATTACATGTAATATTATTAATAATATTACAATATATATAATACACTATGGTAATTTATTGCCAATATTGTGCTATGCTAATAATATAATATTGTATGTAAATTTAATTTGTAAGCCGCTCTGAGTCCCCTTCGGGGTGAGAAGGGTGGGATATAGATGTATTAAATAAATAATTAATAAATAATATAAAAATAAAGTTATTATTATATTATTATTCCATGGAGCAAGGCAGGTAAAAACAGGAAACATAGCAAAACAAAACCATTGGCAAAACTTGGTTAAAGTAATTCAGGAAGCAAACATTAAATCCCAAAGGCCAACTGAAACACCATAAATCTTTGGAAACAGGGAGCGCTGGGAAACGTGAACCTTGGGTTAAGGCAAAGTTGCCTTGACTGAGAAACCATGAATCAATAAAAGCCCTCCTCAAAATCCCCAACCTTGAGAAATGCACTTTTTCCCCTTCTGAGGCAGCTGTCTTATTATTATTTCTTTTCAATTGTAAACAAGCAGACCATCTGAGTTTTCCAGAGATTTCCCTATCTTTACTGTAAAACTGTCTTCGGTTCAAGGTTATCTCCTTGCTGCTAGCTGGACACCCAGCCTCTGAATCACTGCCAGATTGTAACTGCAGAACTCTGTGAAAAGTCATCTGATCCGTCTCATCTACACTTAAATCCGGCTGCTCAGGCCTCTCATTGAGACTTAACTCTGGCCCACATTCCTTAAGTGAAGCATCATTTTCTGCGTGAAAGTCAGCCGCAGGCTGTACAGAAGGAACAGACACAGATTGAACAGGCTGACATACAACAACGACTCACTCTTAAGCATAATGTATGCATGAATCATTAAAACACTCTTTGTATTTTCATAACGCTCCAATTTGCTTAGCCAAATGAAAGCATCAAAGGGAGCCAGGGTTAGTTTTTCGTCTTGAATCCCTGTATTCACAAGGGAGGCGTTGCAGGACTTTGCGTGGATATGTGCATAAGAATATCTGGCCTCTATGGCAGAGTCGAGTGAAGCGTAGCCAGGGCTATGTGTGAGTTTATGGAGGGAAACATCAGGGGATTGTGTTGTTGAAGGCTTTCATGGCCAGAATCATGGGGTTGTTGTGTGTTTTCCGGGCTGTATGGCCATGTTCCAGAAGCATTCTGTCCTCACCATTGCCTTACCACAAGCTACTTTCAATGGGACAATGAATTCTATGAACAGAAAGAGGGAGTGGCCATGGGGAGCCCTCTGAGCCCAGTCATAGCAAATTTCTACATGAAACACTTTGAAAGGCAAGCCCCAGAAACAGCACCAAAAAGCATTGGCCCTGTCGTCCATGAAGTTGCTCGGCTGTGGTGCCCAATGTGGGTGGGTGCCTGGAGCGGGCAGCAATTGCCCATTGCCTCTTCCATCCTTGGCCCTCGGCAGCAGAAAGGAGGTGGCCATCTCCCAGGCTGGTCCTCTGTGCAAATTCCACGGTTGTTTCCACAGACGACCATCTGGAAGCCACTTCTTTCCTCCCGCAAGGAGAGGCACTAACAACCGCCGCACCCCTGGGCCGCTTCTTCTCTCTCCTGCTGCTTCTTTGGCCCCTTTTACGCCTTCATTTATGATTTCGTATTCATATCCTGCTTTCCTCTCCTGCTTCCTTTTGGCTCTTTAACGCCCCCAACCCCCACCTAACATGCCTCCGATGATTTCTAACCGGCTTTTCTCTGTTCTATCTTTTTGCTCCTTTTATTGTTTTCCACTTGGGTTCTCCCTCCCCCCTCCCTCCCTCCTTCCTCCCCTCCTCCCCTCAACGCTGCAGAAGATACTAACCTGATCTCGGGCTTTGATGTCCCGGAGGGCTCTGAGAAAGTGGCCGAAGATGAGTTTGACCCCATCCCTGTGTTGATATCCAAAAATGCACAAGGTAAGCAGGGCAAGGAGGCAGCCGCCTAGCCGTCCGTCCGCCCTCCACCCGCCTTTCGTCCCCAAATCCCAAACCAGAGACGGCGGAGATCTCTGCGCTGCATGCAAGGCTCTCTTTCCTCCCGCTTCCCAAGTTTTGGCAGCACCCACATGATCACCCTTTCTTGGCTTCTCATTTTCTGAGAAGGTGCTGCAAAGAAGCAAGTGTCCCCTAATGTCTTTACGGCAGGATTTAACTAAGAATGTTGCTGCTCCAAGCCCTCCTGAAGGTGCAAACATTAATAATAATAACAATAATAATAATAATAATAATAATAATAATAATACTATCAGGACCTCAAGATTGAACTTCAAAGACTCTGGCAAAAACCAGTGCAGGTGGTCCCAGTGGTGATGGGCACACTGGGTGCTGCAAAGAAGCAGGCATCCCCTAATGTCTTTATGGCAGGATTTAACTGAGAATGTTGCTGCTCCAAGCCCTCCTGGAGGTGCAAACATTATTATTAATAATAATAATAATAATAATAATAATAATAGTAATAATAATAACAATAATACTATCAGGACCTCAAGATTGAACTTCAAAGACTCTGGCAGAAACCAGTGCAGGTGGTCCCGGTGGTGATGGGCACACTGGGTGCCGTGCCAAAAGATCTCAGCCGGCATTTGGAAACAATAGGCATTGACAAAATTACGATCTGCCAACTGCAAAAGGCCACCCTGCTGGGATCTGCATACATCGTCCGAAAATACATCACACAGTCCTAGACACTTGGGAAGTGTTCGACTTGTGATTTTGTGAAATGAAATCCAGCATGTCTGTCTTGTTTGCTGTGTCATAATAAAATAATAATAATAATAATAATAATAATAATAATAATAATAATAATACATCATACAGTCCTAGACACTTGGGAAGTGTTCGACTTGTGATTTTGTGATACGAAATCCAGCATATCTATCTTGTTTGCTGTGTCATAATAAAATAATAATAATAATAATACATCACACAGTCCTAGACACTTGGCAAGTGTTCGACTTGTGATTTTGTGATAGGAAATCCAGCATATCTATCTTGTTTGCTGTGTCATAATAAAATAATAATTTTATTTTTATACCCCGCCCCATCTCCCCGAAGGGACTCGGTGCGGCTCACCAAGCCCAGACATCAAACAATATAAAAACATAGCAATAAAACAAGTCAATCGACAATAAAAACAAATCATAAAAACAAATAAGGTCGCATACAGTACATATAATGATAAAATCTTGGTTTGGCTCCAAAAGGAGCTGGGCCAATAGTGCAAGCTGTGTTAAGCATTCTCTTCTGACATCTTGCCCACATCTGTGGCAGGCGTTCTCGGTTCTTATTTCAGAGGAAGGAATGGGCAATGTTTCCAACAAAATCCATAGGATCCCCATTTAGAGTTGAAGCTACTGAGCACACATTGCATCTTTCAAGATCCCACGTGGATTCGGGACGGTTTTGTTTCCCGTCTCTCCCCAGTATTTTATTTATTGGCTTGTTTGCGGAGCACGTTGTGGTCTTTCCCCCCTTCTATTTAATGCCGTCTTTGTTTTTGAACCCCCTCCTTGCTTCCTTTCTTTCCGTTTGTCTTAAGCAGGGGTCCTCAAACTTTTAAAGCAGAAGGCCGGTCTATAATCCTTCAGACTGTGGAGGGGCCGAATTATTATTTGGGGAAAAAAACCGAACAAATTCCTATGCACACTGCACATGTCTTATGTGTAGTGCAAAACAACAACAACAATGAAAGAACAATACAATATTTAAAAATGAAACAATTGTAGCCAACATAAACCTATCAGGATTTCAATGGGAAGTGTGGGTCTGCTTCTGGCCAATGAGATAGTCAAGTTAATTAGGATTTTTGTTGTTGTGTGCCTTCAAGTCATTTCAGACTTTGGGCGAACCTAAGTCTAAAATTATTTATTTATTCATTTACTACATTTATTTATTACATTTATATCCCGCCCTTCTCACCCCGAAGGAGACTCAGAGCAGCTGTATGTACATACAATATATTATATTATTAGCATAGCACAATATTAGCATTATATATTACTATATTGAACTATACCACTATACTGTAATATTATATGTAATATATATCATATAATTAATATTATTATATGGTGTTATTAGTATTATATTGTATAACATTATATTATTATAAATATTATATGTATACTAGCTGTGCCCGGCCACGCGTTGCTGTGGCAAAGTGGTGGTGGTATTGGTTAAAAATGGTTGTGTAATTTTTATTTGACGTTATTTGCAATTTTTTATTAATTTTATTGGAAGTTATATTTTTATTTATTATATTTTATTATTTTCTTGTATTATTTTTAGTTATTTTCTGTTATTATAGTATTTTATTGTATTAATTTTAGTGTTTTTTATAATTTTTTATTGGGTTGCTAGGAGACCAAGTTGGAGGAGCTTAGCCTTCTAACTGGCAGCAATTGGATAAAAGCAATTATTCCTCTCTCTCTCTAATTAGGACTTTATTTTTCTTTTCTTTTTTTTTTGTATCAACCTAGAGGCGTGGATGATGGGTTGTGTTGTCAAATTTCGAGGTTGGAGGGCCTGTAGTTTTGTTGTTTTGTGAGTCGCCGTGATGCCATCACTCTTTTATATATATAGATATTGAACTATACCACTATACTGTAATATATATCATATAATTAATATTATTATATGGTGTTATTAGTATTATATTGTATAACATTATATTATTATAAATATTATATGTATATATTTTTATTATTATTTATTTTTATTATTTATTTCAATTATTTATACCCCGCCCTTCTCACCCGAGGGGACTCAGGGCGGCTTACAAGTGGCAATTGATGCCTTTACACGGATATACAATAAACTAAAATGATTAAAACAGTTAAAACAATCATAAAATAGTCATAAAATACAATATACAAAGTTTAAAACAATGCAAAGTGCTTATGCCATTCATCCACCAGACGTTATACAAGAGCCGTAATTCAGACCGAGTCGAATATACAAAAATATACAATATATTATATTTTTTAAAATGATATAAAAATATTATATTATAAAACTGAGGGCGGGGGCCAGGTAAATGACCTTGGAGGGCCGCATCCGGCCCCTGGGCCTTAGTTTGGGGACCCCTGGTCTTAAGGAAAAAGCTAACCTACCTATCTTTCCTTCTTTCTTTCTTTCTTTCTTTCTTTCTTTCTTTCTTTCTTTCTTTCTTTCTTTCTTTCTTTCTTTCTTCCCTTCCTTTCTGCTGCCTGAATACTGAACTGTGTCTCTCGCACTTCCAGGTGGTCACTCTAGAAACAGCAGCGGAAGCTCAGAGTCCAGCCTCCCCAACCTCGCCAGGTCCCTCCTGCTCGTGGATCAACTCATAGACCTGTAGCAGAGGTCTTGTGCTTCACGGGAGGAGGAATATACATATATATATATACATAGATAATAGATATATATATATTACTTTATTTTATTTTATTTTTTTTCCTCTGGTTGACTTTCCACCCTTCCTTTCCTTGCCCTCTCCATGGACCAGCCGTTGCGTTTTCTGTGTTTTTTCCGGGTTGTTTGTCCTCTTTTTGGTTCCTTCCCTTTCGGCACCTTCTCCCCGAAAACGGCCATGACCAATCCTTCTCTCGCCATTCTCCTTTGCCAAAAATTATAATTCCTCGCTAGAAAAGGCCGGCGACGAGCAACGTCCCCGCTTGCTTTGCATTAGATGGCTAAACGTATTCTTCCTTTTAATGACCGGATCCAAAAAACAACAACAAAGGATAATGAAAAAAAAATTATCTTGTAAATCGCCTAGAGCATCGTGGATGGAGGGCGATTAATAAGTAATGAAATGATGATGATGATGATGATGAAAATACTTCTCTGGTGCAAAATTGGAGGGGAAAACGGTCCGTATCGAAGGCCGAAACGGGGCTTTAAGACCACCGAACGACAGAGAAAAGGTCTCTGAAAAGCGTTGCTTCCTCTTCCGCTTTGGAATGGACTGTGCTTTGAAATATATATATATATATACATATTATATTAATAATTTAACAAAAGATACCATTCAAGCTCTGGAAACAATCCCATGCAGAAACACATCCCAAGAGAAGCATGGCTCGTGTACCTTTTCGATGTCGGGCGAACTCTTTCGTTTCGAGGGCCGAGCGTCAAACTCCTTGCAAATTGTATGTACATTTTCGGATTCGTTGTGTTCCTTCCTTCTTCCCTCTGAACCAGGTGTGGTTGTTTGGGACCTGTGTGTCTGTTCCTTTTTTTTAATTTTTTCTTTTGCAATATATATATATATATATCTCGTCCAGGTAATCGGAGCCATTTCCCAAACCTTCGCTGTAGACAATTTCGAAACGGGGGGAAGAACGGACTGTCGCTCCCCTTGCGCCTCTTTCGTCGCATGCGCTCCTTTGTCAGCCGGTGGCCAAGTGCTCCCCCCCCCCCCCCAAGAGCTTCGGTGTTTCCCCCGAAACGGGTTTCCGGAACCTCCCATGCGCTCCGTTTTGTCGAAATAATAATACTGGATATATAGTCAACTTGTTTCCCATTGGCTTCTTCTCCTCCTTTTTCTCCGTCTTCTTCTTGGAGTCCAAAGCTTTTCCGACAGGAAGAGCCTCCCGTAGTGGGATAACTTATTCGCTTATGTGGATGTGGATGTAGCTGTGTTAGGATATTTTATTATTTCTGGATTATTTTTTAATTTTCAGTTTTAAAAAAAAAGAAAGGTGCAGTTGTTTATTCTCCAAAGTATGAATGGCTTAAGATTTTAATCGTCGTCTCTCCTAATGAAATCCATAAAGAGCTCCGAGGAGGAGGAGTCTCTCCCTATCTATTGAATATTAGAGTCTTTCTTTCTCTTTTTCCCTTTCGGAAAATTAGCTTGATGTCATGATCTCCAATCTTTGACATCTCCGGTCGGCTGACAAAGAACAGATGCCAGCCATAAAACGGGCCAGCCATAAAATCTCAATTACCCTCTGGTATGTGAGAGCCCCTATATAAATGGGCTAAAGAGAAGGTTCTGGTATTCTGTACAATAAAACTTGTTGGAATCTACCAACGTGTGTCTTGGTGCTTTCTATTGCGCCAAATTGCTATGTGTGTGTGTAAAGAAATCCTTGCAAAGATGTTTGCATAAGATCTCTGCAAAAGAGCTCAGCTTTTTGCAGAGGCAAAGCCATGCCTAAAACAATGTATCTGTTTGCTGGCAGATGGCTGGGATTGTCAGTTGGGAATTTGAGCTTGCTGGGAGAGCACAGAAACAAGACAGGCTCTCTGGCTACGGTCAAGTGGCTGATTAATATGCTATGCTGTATATATATTGAACGCTGATTGATTAGTTATTGATCCTATGCAACTACAAGGACATTGTACGATTGCTGAACTGTTTATTTGACTTCAACTCAATAAGTAAAGTTTCCTTTTGTTCTTTTAATTCCTCTGCCTGGTCTGAGTCTTTTGCACATGGTGTTAACTGCACGCTGCTGATTCCGCTGTACACTCACCTGGTAACACTTTCTTCTGGTGGAAGACTTACCCACAGCACAACTGGGAGAAGAGAACCCGACAATTTGTACAGAATATCAGAACCTTCTCTTTAGCCTATTTATATAGGGGCTCTCACATACCAGAGGGTAATTGAGGTTTTATGGCTGGCCCGTTTTATGGCTGGCATCTGTTCTTTGTCAGCCGACCGGAGATGTCAAAGATTGGAGATCATGACACTTAACCAATTCTGTAAATAGGATTTGATCCGTCCCGTTTGTTTTTAACCGTCTTCATGGTCGGAAATATAATGATAATAATAATTGGAAAATATTGCTTCCGCGTGACGTGTCCATTTTGCGTGCTGCACTTTTTTCCTCCCCTGATGATGATGATGATAAAAATGATAATAGTCATTATGGAAATGATCTTAGCGAAAATTGTGGATAGATTCTTTATATTTTTGGGGGCTTTGAGGGTGGGATTTTGGGGGAGACGTCGGGATTGTTCTTTCTTTCGGAGAGGGGGATATTCCTATCAAGCCCAGGCCGGCAAAGCTTTAGATAGAACGTTATTGTATAGTCAGATTCCGAAGAAGGAAAATATATGGAAAAAAAATGAAATAAAATAAAAAAGAATGGATTTTTTTAAAACAAAGTGCACCATCTGCTGTATATTAAGAACCAAAAAAAGAACATTCCGTGAATTAAAAGTACTTTTACATTTTAAGTTTGAACTTGTTGAAGAGTTCCGGGCCGCAGAAGTGAATGGAGGATGTCGACTGAAATACAATGGGATTGTTTTTTTGTTTTGTTTTGTTTTTGTTGGGGGGAAATATATTTCTCGCTCTTTTCGGAAGCGATTCATGCAAAGATAACCCGCTTGGGGATGGGGGAGAGGAACTGAAACCATTTATCCTGTACCAAGGTTGATGGATTGGACCCAAGCGTCATTGAAATGACATGTAGCAGATTCTTGAATAAACGGCGCAAGACTGAACCGTAGTTGGGAATGAGTAGTATTTGTAGCTCCGTGCGAGAGGGTTAAATACCGTGCCGCCTTGGATTATTATTTATATTATTTTTTATGGGTATCTAGCGTTTCCTGGGTTATTTGAAAAAGTCAATGTTTTAATTGTCGAAAATGCATAAGGTTGTGGGTGAACTACAACTCCCATCATGCCAGGTTTACTCCCAGAAATTCCATCAGTGGTTAAAGTTTGTCATGTTGGGCAAGTTTGCTCTGGATGCATCATGGATGGGTTGAGTGTGCACTCTGGCTATAGGATGAACTACAACTCCCACTCTGGTGAGTCAGTCCCCTCAAATCGCTCCAGTAGGTTGAGTGAGTCCTGGAGGTTCTGTGTCCCAAGTCTGGTCCAGGTCCATCACCAGTGGAGGTCACACTTTCCCTGGTTGTGGGTGAACTACAACTCCCATCATGCCAGGTTTACCGCCAGAAACTCCATCAGTGGTTAAAGTTTGTCATGTTGGGCAAGTTTGCTCTGGATTCATCATGGATGGGTTGAGTGTGCACTCTGGCTATAGCAGGGGTCCCCAGACTAAGGCCCGTGGGCCGGATGCGGCCCTCCAAGGTCATTTACCTGGCCCCCGCCCTCAGTTTTATAATATAATATTTTTATATCAGTTTTAATAATATAATGTTGTATACACATATAATATTGATGGTTATATTATAATGTAATCTATCTATATATATAAAAGAGTGATGGCATCACGGCGACCCACAAAACAACAAAACTACAGGCCCCCCAACCTCGAAATTTGACGACACAACCCATCATCCATGCCTCTAGGTTGATACAACAAAAAGAAAAGAAAAATAAAGTCCTAATTAGAGAGAGAGGAATAATTGCTTTTATCCAATTGCTGCCAGTTAGAAGGCTAAGCTCTGCCCACTTGGTCTCCTAGCAACCCAATAAAAAATAAAAAGAAACACTAAAAAATAATTAAAAACACTAAAAAATTAATACAATAAAATACTATAATAACAGAAAATAACTAAAAATAATACAAGAAAATAATAAAATATAATAAATAAAAAGATAACTTACAATAAAATTAATAAAAAATGCAAATGTCAAATAAAAATTACACAACAATTTTTAACCAATACCACCACCACTTTGCCACAGCAACGCGTGGCCGGGCACAGCTAGTATATATATAAAAGACAAATGGTGTCCTCCCCTGCCACTAAACAACAAAAATACAAGCCCCAGAACCTAGAAATTTGGCAGCACAATCCACCATCCTTGCCCCTACGTTCCGACAACAAAAAGAAAAGAAAAATAAAGTCCTAATTAGAGGGAGAGGAATAATTGTCTTTAGCCAATTGCTGCCAGTTAGAAGACTAAGCTCCACCCACTTGGTCTCCTAGCAACCCACTCAGGCCTCACTCTCTCTTCCACACTGCCTATAAAATACAGATTATCTAATTTGCACTGGATTATATGGCATTGTAGACTCAAGGCCCTTCCAGACAGCTATATAACCTATTTATAATCTTATATTATCTGCTTTGGACTGGGTTATCTGGACTCCACACTGCCATATAATCCACTTCAGTGTGTATTTTATACAGCTGTGTAGAAGGGGCCTCATATAATCCAGTTCTAAGAAGATAATAGAAGATTATAAATATAGTATGTAATAATTACTGTGATAAAATAATACAGAACAAAATCAGGGCAGTAAATAAAGAGTAACACTCTGAAAGCATAAGCCACAGCAGCACGTGGCCGGGCAAAGCTAGTACAATATAATACTAATAATAATGCCATCGTCGTCATCTCACTCGTTCAGTCGTTTTCGACTCTTCGTGACCTCATGGACCAGTCCATATAATAATATTAATTATATATTATATATTACATGTAATATTACTAATAATATTACAATATAGTGGTTAGTTCAATATAGTAATATATAATGCTAATATTGTTCTATGCTAACAATATAATATATTGTATTGTCAGGATCTCCAATCCTTGACATCTCTGTTTGGCTGACATGGAACAGATGCCAGCCATAAAACAGGCCGGCAATAAAACATCAATTACCCTCTGGTATGTGGGAGTCCCTATATATGTGGGACAAAGGAAGGTTCTGGCATTCGGTACAATAAAAACTTGTTGGAATCTACCCGCGTGTGTAGAACCTCACATGTATGTACATATAAATTGTAAGCCGCTCTGAGTCCTCTTTGGGGTGAGAAGGGCAGGATATAAATGTAGTAAATAAATAAGTAATAAATACATAAATTTTTGACTTAGACTCGCCCAAAATCTGAAATGACTTGAAGGCACACAACAACAACAACAATCCTAATTAATTTGACTATCTCGTTGGCCAGAAGCAGGTACACACTTCCCATTGAAATCCTGATCTGTTTGTGTTGGTTAAAATTGTTTTTATTTTTAAATATTGTATTTTTCTTTCATTGTTGTTGTTGTTGTTATTGTTGTTTTTGCACTACAAATAAGACATATGCAGTATGCATAGGAATTTGTTTGTATTTTTTTTTCAAATGATAATTCGGCCCCTCAAAAGTCTGAAGGATTGTTGATCGGCCCTCTGCTTTAAAAGTTTGGGGACCCCTGGGCTATAGGATAAACTACAACTCCCACTCTGGTGAGTCCGTCCCATCAAACCCCTCTGGTAGGTTGAGTTAGTCCTGGAGGTTCTGTGGGCCAAGTTTGGTCCCGGTCCATTATGGTGGAGGTCACAGTTTCCCTGGCTGTGGGTGAACTACGTCTCCCGGAAAGGAAGGCCAGTTTCCCGCAAACCCCTCCAGTCATCAAATTTAGGCATATCAGGTCTGTGTGCCAATTTGGCCCAGATCAGTCTGTGTTTCGGTTCACAGTGCTCTCTGGATGTAAGTGAACTACAACTCCTCTAAATTTTATGTATTTATTTATTTACAGTATTTATATTCTACCCTTCTTTCTCACCCCGAAGGGGACTCAGGGCGGATTACAATGAACACATATATGGCAAACATTCAATGCCAACAGACAAACAACATACAGACTCAGAGGCATTTTTAACATTTTTCCAGCTTCATGATTCCGGCCACAGGGGGAGCTGTTGCTTCACCGTCCAGTAGTGGTTGTACTTCCTCATTCCTGTCCTCGTGTTTTGCTGGCAGTTTTGTGGTGTTGTAACTTAGCCTCCCGCATAAAGCGTCCCTAAATTTCCCTAATTGACAGTTGCAACTGTCTTTCGGGGCTGCATAGGTCAACAGCAAGCCGGGGCTATTAATGGTCGGGGGCTTAATCCGACCCAGGCTTCGAACTCATGACTTCTCGGTCAGTAGTGATTTATAGCAGCTGGTTACTACCCAGCTACGCCACAGCCCGGCCCTTTAAATTCCTCCAAAGACCTCCAGTGTGTTTTGTTGGTTGTGGGGTCTCTGTGTGCCAAGTTAGTTCCAGGTCCACCGTTGGTGGGGTTCAGAGTGCTCATAGATTGCAGGTGAACTATACATCCCAGTCCCTACAACTCTTATAAATCATGATGATTTTTCCCCAAGCCTCTCTCTCCAGTATGTTTAGTTGCTGATCAATTCCTCTCTGTTTGCTGTGTGCCATAGGAAAGGGTTAAGGGAGAGGCAGTGGGCGGGGCTATGCAAATTCCACACCAATGGAGAGAGTCAGAAACACTGGGATGCCTGTTGTGGACAAAAAAACAGAAAATCTAGGATGAAATTGTCTCCAAATGAAAGCCGTCACTTGGGTGATGGGCAGTGTGGTGTTGTCAGGGCTCTTGGGCATGTTCACGGCGCTCGCCATAACCTGCAATGTCATTGGCGCGAGGGCCATTGGTGTCTCTTAAGTAGTGGGAAATATAGCTGTTTGTATAAGTGAGAGCCTGTCTGTGTAAGTGGACACCCCAGCCCAGCCACACATACATTTTTTCACTTTTATTATGTGTATAGCTAACTCAATGCTATGTGATTCTGGGATATGCAGTTTGGTGAGATGTTCTTACTATTACTATATTTATTATATTTATTTATACCCCGCCTTATCCTCCCCGAAGATGACTCAGATACAAAAGCATTAGCATAACCATTTGAAATATACAAATATCCGAACATTAAGACAGGATTAAATATAAACAGTGTTTGAAAAATTTCCAGTTAAAAACCATTAAAATAAATGCAAAGTTTAAAACCACAGCACCTTGGATAAGCAAATATCTTGGATAATAAAGATTAAGGAATAGCCTATTAAACATCAAATTAGGTTATGATTTTACAAATTAAGCACCAAAACAACAAATTTGACAGAAAAAGTAGTTCGATACGCAGTAATGTTGTAATTACTGTATTTACGAATTTAGCACCAAAATATCACGATATATTGAAAACATTGACTACAAAAATGCGTTGGATAATCCAGAATGTTGGATAAGTGAGTGTTGGATAAATGAGACTCTACTGTATTTATGAATTTAGCACTAAAATATCATGATATATTGAAAACATTGATGACAAAAATGCCTTGGATAATCCAGAACCTTGGATAAGCGAGTTTTGGATAAGTGAGACTCTACTGTATTTACAAATTTAGCACCAAAATATCACAATATATTGAACACGTTGACTACAAAAATGCCTTGGATAATCCAGAACCTTGGATAAGCGAGTCTTCGATAAGTGAGACTCTACTGTATTTACGAATTTAGCACCAAAATATCACGATATATTGAAAACATTGACTACAAAAATGCCTTGGATAATCCAGAACCTTGGATAAGCGAGGCTTGGATTAGTGAGACTCTATTGTATTTACGAATTTAGCACCAAAATATCACAATATATTGAACACATTGACTACAAAAATGCCTTGGATAATCCAGAACCTTGGATAAGCGAGTCTTGGATAAGTGAGACTCTACTGTATGTTGAGAATTACGTTCAAAGCTTCCGTTATGATAAGCGTAACTTAATTTAAACTTATCAGACTGTTGTCGTTGTTCCTCTTCATTTGGACGTCTCAGAAGGTCCAGGGTGGGAGCACAAAAAGCGACTCATAGTTAAGAACGGGGCTGAGACAACAGGAAGTCCATTAGGGATTGCTTTTAAAGGAAGAATTCCAAGCAGGCAGCAACAGCAAGGGACAAATGGCAAAGAGGACACTTTTTGCTGTTGCGCATTGGATTTGGCAGCAAATGCTGTTTTTGATTTCAGGGTTTTGGAAATAGAAGTGTGCATTCGATTCAATGGCGCATGAGACTCAAGTCATAACAGTAGCATGACGTGTTGTCGAAGGCTTTCATGGCCAGGATCACAGGGTTGTTGTATGTTTTCCGGGCTGTGTGGCCATGTTCTAGAATTATTCTCTCCTGACGTTTCGCCCACATCTGTGGCAGGCATCCTCAGAGGTTGTGAGTAGCATGACTGACTGCGATCTGTAATAATAATAATAATAATAATAATAATAATAATAATAATAATAATAATAATAATAATATACTTATATTATATATTATACGTATACTAGCGAGACTCTACTGTAATAATAATAATAATAATAATAATAATAATAATAATAATAATAATAATATACTTATATTATATATTATAATTATTCTACTGGGACTCTACTGTAATAATAATAATAATAATAGTAATAATAATAATATACTTATATATTATAATTATTCTACTGGGACTCTACTGTAATAATAATAATAATAATAATAATAATAATATACTTATATTATATATTATACTTCTATGTTTGCTGTGTGGCTGTGAAGGCATTCCTGACTTTTCCCCGTGGGTTTCCATTGTGAGTACAACATCAGCTTGAATCCCATGGAAGCCGTCAGGGCGAATTGGGGTGGTTCACACTCTCTCAGCCTCAGAGGAGGACAATGGCAGGCGTCCTCGAAAGAAACCTGGCCAAGAAAACGCCCCTTAGGGTCTCCATGAATCCTAAATAGCACCAAATCCAGCAGCAACACACACACACACACATATATTGCATTTGCTTATTCCAGGCTGAGTGGAAAGACCTCTCTTATTTTGGGTTGCATACTATGAGTTCTACAGTGTCTCTGCGTTCTCAGTGTAATGTGCCAGCATTGAATTGTTGCTCAATAAACAACTATTTTGATGCTCACCTTTGCAGTATTGTCTTCAATCATAAAAGGGAGTGGGGATTCTTGTCTTGTTATGGGGGCTCGTCCGGGATATGAACCTGGGACTTCTCGCACCCCAAGCGATAATCATATCCCCAGATTATTTTTGCAACTAGTAAAGTGCTGAAATTCAAATCTGCTGTCCGTCTCGTCTCTTGGCTGTGGCCAAACAGACTTGACAGGCAGATTTCCCCAACATTGAAAAGCATAGACATTCAGGTATCTTCTTTTCCCCGTTTCCCAGGTGTTCTTCACATAAAACCTAGACCAATGATGGGCAACCTTTTGCGCTTGGTGTGTCAAAATTCACCAAAAAAAACCTAGCATGACTTGGGTATTGTGTATATATATTGTGTATATATATTGGGTCTATATTGTGAAACATAATTTCACAATATATATACAGTAGAGTCTCACTTATCCAAGCTAAACGGGCCGGCAGAAGCTTGGATAAGTGAATATCTTGGATAATAAGGAGGGATTAAGGACAAGCCTATTAAACATAAAATTACGTTATGATTTTACAAATTAAGCACCAAAACATTTATTTATTTATTTATTTGCTACATTTATATCCCGCCCTTCTCACCCCGAAGGGGACTCAGAGCGGCTTACAAATTAAATTTACATACAATATTATATTATTAGCATAGTACAATAATGGTAATAAATTACTATATTGTACTGTATCAATATATTGTAATATTATTAGTAACATTACATGTAAAATATAATATATATAATTAATATTATATCGTATTATTAGTATTATATCGTATTACAATATAATATTATGAATATTATATGTATATACAATATGTTATAATTGTTTTACAACAAATGTGACAGAAAAAGCAGTTCAGTACGCAATAATGTTATGTTGTAATTACTGTATTTACAAATTTAGCACCAAAATATCACAATATATTGAAAACATTGACTACAAAAATGTCTTGGATAATCCAGAAACTTTGATAAGCGAGGCTTGGATAAGTGAGACTCTACTGTAGTTTAAAGAACAAAAATATATAATTGTAATATATAACAGTATTTAATCAAAAACTATTTACTACCATTATTTCCATGTACAACAATCTATGGGACCTCTTGCAATTTCTACACTGTTTCAATGTAGTCATGAATAATGAATAATAATATAATAGTAATAATATAATAATATATTACAATAATAATAGAATAATAATAGAATGATTTTATATTTATATATACAGTAGAGTCTCACTTATCCAACACTTGCTTATCCAACGTTCTGGATTATCCAACACATTTTTGTAGTCAATGTTTTCAATATATCGTGATATTTTGGTGCTAAATTCGTAAATACAGTAATTACTACATAGCATTACTGCGTATTGAACTACTTTTCCTGCCAAATTTGTTGTATAACATGATGTTTGGGTGCTTAATTTGTAAAATCATAACCTAATTTGATGTTTAATAGGCTTTTCCTTAATCTCTCCTTATTATCCAACATATTGCTCATCCAACGTTCTGCCGGCCCGTTTGTGTTGGATAAGCGAGACTCTACTGTATGTGTGTGTGTGTATGTGTAATGTGCATAATTCCCATGGAGTAAACAACAAAACCACTGGACCAAATCACACCAAATTTGGCCACAAAAGACATTAGTCATCCAATCAATCTGCATGCGGCAGCGTGTCAGCAAAAATGGCTAGGCGTGTCAGTGCTGACACGCGTGTCATCGGTTAGCCATCACTGACCTAGACCCACAATGTGCATTAAGTAATATTTCAGGTCTCACAATTGGGGAACGAGCATTTGCAATGGCTGCAGGGCTTGGGACGGTGTGGGGGACCCTGAGGCGTCGTCGTATTCCCTGAAAAGTAACTTTTCCCCCAAATGAACGTGAGCCTTGGTTTTCCAGCGGCTTAGTCTTCACCTGCCTTTTCTCCTTGTCCCCTTGCTCCCATGAGTCCGTTGCTACGATAAAGCCGCTCCTATCCCTCGGAAGGTAAGCTCTCATGTCGTTGGGTCAGTGTCTGTGTGCTCCATCCAGAATTGCGTTATTTGGTTCTTTCGGCAAAGCAATAGCAAGATAAGATAATTCCGCTTCGTTGTTCTGCAAGAACAGTCAAATTATCTGACCCTCTTTCATTTGCAAGAGCAATTCGGGGTTGACTTAGTTCTCTCTTGTCTCCTGTGCCATAACAACATGCTATACTAATTTTATATACATACTAGCTGTGCCCAGCCACGCGTTGCTGTGGCTAGGACTTAATTTTTCTTTTCTTTTTGTTATATGAACGTAGAGGCGTGGATGAGAGGTTGTGCTGTCAATTTTCGAGGTTGTGGGGCATTTAGTTTAGTAGTTTTGTCCGGTGCCATGATTCCATTACCCGTTTATATATATATATATAATTTATAATAATTTATAAATATATAATATATTGTATATACATATAATATTGATAATATTATTATGGAATACAATATTACACTACTAATAATACAATATATCATTAATTATATATTATATATTAATTACTAATAATATTACCATATAATGATATAGTACAATATAGTAATGTAATGCTCATATTGTGCTATGCTAATAATATATTGTATGTTCATTTGGTTTGTAAGCCGCTCTGAGTCCCCTTCGGGGTGAGAAGAGCGGGATATAAATGTAGTAAGTAAATAATAAATAAATAATCCAGCCCGGGTTGGAGTAAGCTCCTGACCATTAATAGTCTAGCTTGCTGTTGACCTATGCAGCCCAAAAGACAGTTGCATCTGTCAAGTAGGAAATTTAGGTACTGCTTTAGAAGAGCGGCATATAAATGTAGTAAGTAAATAAATAATTGACTTAGTTTGCATGGGTTCGGGGATGGATGTGGCCAAGACGGCATCACCCGATCCCTCATATTGCAACCATAAACAGAACTTTGGTCTTCCAACCATCTTGGGCTACAACTACCAGAATCCTTGGCCAGCTGGGGCCACTATAAATAGGGAATGGCATCGATTATTTTGCTTTGGAGCAAGTCAGGAAGCCAATGTAGTCGATCCGTTAGCCATGAGTTTTTAATGAGAGAGAGCATGGGTAACAGGAAACATGGGTAGGAACCAAGCTCCCATCATCCCAAGCCAACACCGCTTGGGAGTTGTAGTCCATGTGTTCCAAGCTCCCAACACTGGCCTATGGCAGCTTCCAAGAAAGATGTGCTTCTGCCATTCTGGGAAAGGCCCGGGCTGTGGCGCAGGCTGGTGAGTAGCCAGCCAGCTGCAGCCAGCTGCAACAAATTACTCTGAACAAGAGGTCATGAGTTCGAGGCCAGCTCGGAGCCTATGTTTGTCTTGTCTTTGTTCTGTGTTAAAGGCGTTGAATGTTTGCCTTATATGTGTAATGTGATCCGCCCTGAGTCCCCTTCGGGGTGAGAAAGAAGGGCGGAATAGAAATACTGTAAGTAAATAAATAAAGGCCAGGAAGATGAGGAAAACAGTCCAAAACATTAAGAGAGAGCATTTGGGCATAGACTTCGTGGCTAAAAGGCATATTCTGCTCTGGAAGATGAATTTGGAGATGGGGAGGCATTTCTCTCTCCGTCTTGCATTCACTCCATTGGATCCCGAGGCCGTCTTTCCAGCGGAAAGTGTCAGTGCCTTTTTCAAAATTTGCTCCCAAACTCTCTGGCTGAATCCAGAAGGACTTGAGCCTGCGCTTTTTCATTTCAAATCGAGAGAGACATTGGGTTGTTGTATGTCTTTCGGGCTGATAGACATTCCTGACGCCATCATCTCCCATCCATCACTTCTCAGAAGTTTGAGTGAGGGTTGAGTGTCTGTGGCATTTGTAACATCTCGTCTCTTTCTAACGTTCATTTTTGTGGAGTCCTGACATGTGGGGCGGTGTTGCGTTGTGTCCCGAGTCTGTGTGCTGTGAATACCTGGCTTCATTGCTGCATAATTTTTGTAATTTTATTTCACATGTTATGTTTTAATTTTACTTGTTTTTATTAATTTATCAATCCAAATGTACAAGCTCACATTTTCCTCATTCTACAATATCTCAAACACATCGCATTGCATACAATCCGACAACAACAACAACAACAAAACATCAAGACCATCCCCAAGCATATTTCCCATCAGTCTTTTAACTTTTCCATTACAACTTCACTATACATCTCTCCACTACACACCCTTCCTCTACCTATACATGTTTTATTTTCAATATTATTATTATTAATTTATAATTCAAAATGTATAAGTATACATTCTTTCCTCATTTTACAGTACCCCAGACATATCACATTGTATGCAATCCAACAATAAAGAAAAATCAGAATCAAAACCTCTTTATGCATATTTCTTAAAAGTTATAGACTTTTCCATTACAACTTTACTACATCTCTCTCTACTACACCTTTTTATCTACTTACATGTTATGTTTTCATTTTAAACCGGATTCCTCCCTCCATGTGTGCTGGTGGTTTTGAGTCCAAACGTCAATCACTCACCCGTGGAGGAGGAGAGTCTGGAAAGTGCTGACCGCCGCTCTCTGTTTGTGTTTTGCAGGCGCCCACCCCGCGGAGCCCACCGTCTACTTTGTGGTCAATGCCGAGCAGAGCCGAGGCGGGACTCCTTTCCTGCTGAACCGGCGGCAAGTGGAGATCCCGGGCGGCGGAGGCCAGACGCCGGATTCGGTGGCAAAGGATGGCTCCGTCCACAGCAGCGAAGAGGAAGCGATGGAGGATGAGGGAGACCTGCTGGATTGCAGCGGATCCCGGCCTCTGCTGATGGAGTCCGAGGAGGAGGAGGAGCCCTGCAAGGCCAGCCAAGAAAGCACTGGGGTCTCCGGGGACACCTTGAAACCACTTGCGGGATCCGCAGAGACGGACGTCTTTGCCACCGCACCGTTCCGAACCTCCAAACCGGTCCCGGAGGACATCTTCGCCAAAGCGCCGTTTGCCTCCAAGAACCCCGTTTCGGCCAAGCCGTCGGACGAAGGCGACGTCTTCCTCCGGGCCCCGTTCAGCAAGAAGAAGAGCCAGGAGGAGCTGCCGAAGGAGCTGGCCAAGGAGGCGTCTCCGTCTGCACCGGGAACCGGTCCGTATGGTTTCAGCCCGGCGTTGCCGACCCCGGAAGCGCCCCCCCCGAATTGCCTCCTCTGGCACACTCCGTACCCGCCGGCCTTGTTCTCCCAGCCGCACAGTGTGGACGCAGCCCCGGCTCAAGAGGCGGCTGGGGACCCGTCCAGCGTCGACAACGACCTCCTGCGCGGCCTCTTGGGCCCGACAGCCGCCCGTCCCGTCCGCCCACAGGCGTTGGCCAAATACTCCCGGCATTACAAGCCGGAGGCCCTCGCCCAGCCCATCGCGGCCTACAAAGTGGTGTCTCAGACCAACCGGCAGGCCATTGCCGGCTCCGTGTCCGTGGCCGCCTCCCTTTCCTCCAGGACTACGGAGCTGCCCGGCTCCGACCCATTTGCCTCCGCACCCTTTCCCTCCAAACTGGGGAAGCAGAAGCCCTGAAGCGTCTCTCCCCCAAAGACATAGGGATGCGGGTTCATTATTTTGGATAGGCTGCCTTACCAAGCCTATGATGACAATACACTCCATATAGAGAGAGAGATAGGCTTGAAGATCCAATTGCTGTGACGCTCGGCTCAATCCTATGAAGCCACTGGTTTTGGACCATTGCATGTTCTCCTTCCTCCTGTCTTCCATTTCTGCCCCAACATTTAAGCAACGATTTAAGCCAGTAACCAGAAGGGCAAGATCCTGGATAGAACTATTTCCCTCTTTATATTAGTATCCGTTATGATTGATAAAGGGCCGAAGAACGTGGCACCCAAGGGAGAAGCTTTGAAGAAAACGACGCAAACGGTTCCTGGACGATGCTAGCGCATCAAACTGGCCGCTGGAAACAAAAGTTTTGTTCTGCAATGTGTGTGTACACTTATATATATATATTAACATACCCAGCGTCACATTCTAGATGGTTTTGGTATTACAGCACTTCCAACTGGGCTGGAGTCTTCGGGAAAGTAAAGGAGAAGGTTTGGGATTGGGCTTCGTTGCCCCACGAAGAGATTCTCGGCACATTCCTTCACGAAAACGTCAAGAATTTGGCACACTCACCTGTCCTTTCCTTTCCATCTGGACACAAGTGTTTGCTCTCATTTTTACAACAGCGGCCTGGAAATTGCAGGCAAGGCCAGGTGCAGTTGCCCCACCTCCTTGAGATTAAATTATGCATGTACACATATGGTAAATAACAAAAACCATACCTTTTCTTGCTCATTCTGATTGGCATCTTGCCTGGTCTTCCAAGTGAAGGCAGTCACGGCCTCAAGAGTCATGTCTCCGTTCCTTCTCTGTTGACTCAGGATCCCAGACGAGCCCCCAGGCAAATTTGCAGCACTGCCACCATTGCTTTCCCGGAACATTTGCACTGTAAACTGCCCACATTTTTCGTTTCTACCTTGCATTATCTGGAGGAACGTGCTCTAGATCACCAGGGATGGCATGATCTTATTTCAAACACCGCCTTCTACCTTGCAGCATGACCGTTGGGTCTCTTGCAAAAGGACAATCTCTGAATCGCTTTTATTGCACCAACAATCCAAGAAGCTGGCATAGGACGGGATACGTTTGCAGGAAAACGGAGCGGTGCATTTAGTCGCCTTGTGCCTTGTTTTGCGCTGCAACGTGGCCGGATCCAGGCCTTGCAAAGGAGCCTGCAATTCCCAAACGTGGATGTTATACCTCAACCTCTTGCAGGTCCAAAAGGAAGGACAGATCTGCTTTCTGGAGCCCGGTCCACCCATGAATGGCCTCTACCTTTATCCCCAACTAGACCCACTGCATTGATTGATTGTGCTTTAGTGGGTCATTTGGAATAGGGAGAAACCCTCCCATTTCCATGGTAGGAAGCAACAGCCTTTCAATCCCTTTCAATGACTTTGACGTTGGATAATAACTTTTTGCTGGATCACATCTCCTGCCTCTTGCTGGGAGAATATCGATTATTTCTCTGCAAACATGCATCTGTAACCCATTCTTGTCTGCATCGCTGTGTCGAGCGTTTAGCCATGCTCGTAACAAACAAATCCGGAGTCAGTTTTTTCCTCTGTCCCTTACGGACCTCATTGATGAACAATGTCGACCGTTTAGCCATGCTCGTAACAAACAAATCCGGAGTCAGTTTTTTCCTCTGTCCCTTACGGACCTCATTGATGAACAATGTTGACCGTTTAGCCATGCTCGTAACAAACAAATCCGGAGTCAGTTTTTTCCTCTGTCCCTTACGGACCTCATTGATGAACAATGTCGACCGTTTAGCCATGCTCGTAACAAACAAATCCGGAGTCAGTTTTTTCCTCTGTCCCTTACGGACCTCATTGATGAACAATGTCGACTGTTTAGCCATGCTCGTAACAAACAAATCCGGAGTCAGTTTCTTCCTCTGTCACTGATGAACAATTGTTTAAGCTAAGAACGCAATGAGAGGTTGTCGAGCCTATTTAAAACAAAACAAAAAAGCCATACATTTTGGACATTTTCATGACTTGCAGACCTGGATTCAAATGGGATCAAGGTGATGTTTGGAAAGCATTTTCCCCAAAGGATGCATCTCTTTATGTGTCTCCGTTGCAGGAAGAGAAATACGGAAACGGTGGGACCTTTTCCTCCAGGAATCAGCACTTTACGAGACGGAGGCGCCTTGGCTCTGTGTTTTCTCCCCTCTCTCGGGAAAAGTGCCTCTGAGCATGTGCAGAAAGCCCTCCTGTTTGCGTTGCCGGAGCCCATCTCTTTTGGTTCCGGATCTTCAAAAGTATTGCTGTTTTTTGATTTTGCAAAAAGACAGAACCGTAATCGCCGTCGTCGGTGCAGCAAACCCATTTCTACCTCCTTGCAAAAAAAAAAAGGAAATGCTGGAATCTGTGATTTTTTTCCACCCATTTGTTTGATAATTGAACGACTACAGAAGACGAGAGGAAAAGCTGTCATTCGTCCATCCCTTTTCGTCGTCTTTCATTCTGTATTATTATTATTATTATTATTTGGAGACAAAAACGACTTGCTGGAAGAAGCTAACGGGAGACGTTTTATTTTTTGTTCTTTTCGCCATTGCAATGTTTTCGGGACCCGAAGTTTAGAAACGGCAATGCCTCCGTTATAAGGAACCCGGAAGCCGTCTTTTTCCG